>NC_059202.1:27196983-27274483 GCF_020615455.1 Coregonus clupeaformis
ACACACCTGCCAAACACACTAGACAACTGCCAAACACACTAGACAACTGACACACACACTAGACAACTGCCAAACACACTAGACAACTGCCAAACACACTAGACAACAGCCAAACACACTAGACAACTGCCACACACACTAGACAACTGCCACACACACTAGACAACTGACACACACACACTAGACAACTGACAAACACACTAAACAACTGCCACACACACTAGACAACTGACAAACACACTAGACAACTGCCAAACACACTAGACAACTGCCACACACACTAGACAACTGCCAAACACACTAGACAACTGCCAAACACACTAGACAACTGCCACACACACTAGACAACTGCCACACACACTAGACAACTGCCACACACACACTAGACAACTGCCAAACACACTAGACAACTGCCACACACACTAGACAACTGCCACACACACTAGACAACTGCCACACACACTAGACAACTGCCAAACACACTAGACAACTGCCACACACACTAGACAACTGCCAAACACACTAGACAACTGCCAAACACACTAGACAACTGCCACACACACTAGACAACTGCCAAACACACTAGACAACTGCCAAACACACTAGACAACTGCCACACACACTAGACAACTGCCACACACAGTAGACAACTGCCACACACACACTAGACAACTGCCAAACACACTAGACAACTGCCACACACACTAGACAACTGCCACACACACTAGACAACTGCCAAACACACTAGACAACTGCCAAACACACTAGACAACTGCCAAACACACTAGACAACTGCCAAACACACTAGACAACTGCCAAACACACTAGACAACTGCCAAACACACTAGACAACTGCCACACACACTAGTCAACTGCCACACATAGTAGACAACTACCACACACACACTAGACAACTGCCAAACACACTAGACAACTGCCACACACACTAGACAACTGCCAAACACACTAGACAACTGCCAAACACACTAGACAACTGCCAAACACACTAGACAACTGCCAAACACACTAGACAACTGCCACACACACTAGACAACTGCCAAACACACTAGACAACTGCCAAACACACTAGACAACTGCCACACACACTAGACAACTGCCAAACACACTAGACAACTGCCACACACACTAGACAACTGCCAAACACACTAGTCAACTGCCACACACACTAGACAACTGCCACACACACACTAGACAACTGCCAAACACACTGGACAACTGCCACACACACAAGACAACTGCCACACACACTAGACAACTGCCAAACACACTAGACAACTGCCAAACACACTGGACAACTGCCAAACACACTAGACAACTGCCACACACACTAGACAACTGCCAAACACACTAGACAACTGCCAAACACACTAGACAACTGCCAAACACACTAGTCAACTGCCACACATAGTAGACAACTACCACACACACACTAGACAACTGCCAAACACACTAGACAACTGCCACACACACAAGACAACTGCCACACACTCTAGACAACTGCCAAACACACTAGACAACTGCCAAACACACTAGACAACTGCCAAACACACTAGACAACTGCCACACACACTAGACAACTGCCAAACACACTAGACAACTGCCAAACACACTAGACAACTGACACACACACTAGACAACTGCCAAACACACTAGACAACTGACACACACACTAGACAACTGCCAAACACACTAGACAACTGCCACACACACTAGACAACTGACACACACACTAGACAACTGCCAAACACACTAGACAACTGCCAAACACACTAGACAACTGCCACACACACTAGACAACTGCCAAACACACTAGACAACTGCCACACCCACTAGACAACTGCCTCACACACTAGACAACAGACACCCACACACTAGACAACTGCCAAACACATCAGACAACTGCCAAACACACTAGACAACTGCCACACACACTAGACAACTGCCAAACACACTAGACAACTGCCACACACACTAGACAACTGACACAAACACTAGACAACTGACACCCACACACTAGACAACTGCCAAACACACTAAACAACTGCCAAACACACTAGACAACTGACAAACACACTAGACAACTGCCAAACACACTAGACAACTGCCAAACACACTAGACAACTGACAAACACACTAGACAACTGCCAATCACACTAGACAACTGCCAAACACACTAGACAACTGCCAAACACACTAGACAACTGCCACACACACTAGACAACTACCACACACACTAAACAACTGCCGAACACACTAGACAACTGCCACACACACTAATCAACTGCCAAACACACTAGACAACTGCCAAACACACTAGACAACTGCCAAACACACTAGACAACTGCCAAACACACTAGACAACTGACACACACACTAGACAACTGCCAAACACACTAGACAACTGCCAAACACACTAGACAACTGCCACACACACTAGACAACTGCCACACACACTAGACAACTGCCACACTCAATAGACAACTGCCAAACACACTAGACAACTGCCACACACACTAGACAACTGCCAAACACACTAGACAACTGCCAAACACACTAGACAACTGACACACACACTAGACAACTGCCAAACACACTAGACAACTGCCAAACACACTAGACAACTGCCAAACACACTAGTCAACTGCCACACATAGTAGACAACTACCACACACACACTAGACAACTGCCAAACACACTAGACAACTGCCACACACACAAGACCACTGCCACACACACTAGACAACTGCCAAACACTCTAGACAACTGCCAAACACACTAGACAACTGCCAAACACACTAGACAACCGCCAAACACACTAGACAACTGCCAAACACACTAGACAACTGCAAAACACACTAGACAACTGCCAAACACACTAGTCAACTGCCACACATAGTAGACAACTACCACACACACACTAGACAACTGCCAAACACACTAGACAACTGCCACACACACAAGACAACTGCCACACACTCTAGACAACTGCCAAACACACTAGACAACTGCCAAACACACTAGACAACTGCCAAACACACTAGACAACTGCCACACACACTAGACAACTGCCAAACACACTAGACAACTGCCAAACACACTAGACAACTGACACACACACTAGACAACTGCCAAACACACTAGACAACTGACACACACACTGGACAACTGCCAAACACACTAGACAACTGCCACACACACTAGACAACTGCCAAACACATCAGACAACTGCCAAACACACTAGACAACTGCCACACACACAAGACAACTGCCACACACACTAGACAACTGCCACACCCACTAGACAACTGCCTCACACACTAGACAACAGACACCCACACACTAGACAACTGCCAAACACACTTGTCAACTGCCAAACACACTAGACAACTGCCAAACACACTAAACACCTGCCAATCACACTAAACAACTGCCAAACACACTAGACAACTGACACACACACTAGACAACAGCCAAACACACTAGACAACTGCCAAACACACTAGACAACTGCCACACACACTAGACAACTACCACACACACTAGACAACTGCCAAACACACTAGACAACTGCCACACACACTAATCAACTGCCAAACACACTAGATAACTGCCAAACACACTAGACAACTGCCAAACACACTAGACAACTGCCAAACACACTAGATAACTGCCAAACACACTAGACAACTGCCACACACACTAGACAACTGCCACACACACTAGACAACTGCCACACACACTAGACAACTGCCAAACACACTAGTCAACTGCCACACACACTAGACAACTGCCAAACACACTAGACAACTGCCAAACACACTAGACAACTGACACACACACTAGACAACTGCCAAACACACTAGACAACTGCCAAACACACTAGACAACTGCCACACACACTAGACAACTGCCAAACACACTAGACAACTGCCAAACACACTAGACAACTGCCAAACACACTAGACAACCGCCAAACACACTAGACAACTGCCAAACACACTAGACAACTGCCAAACACACTAGACAACTGCCAAACACACTAGACAACTGCCACACACAGTAGACAACTGCCACACACACACTAGACAACTGCCAAACACACTAGACAACTGCCACACACACAAGACAACTGCCACACACTCTAGACAACTGCCAAACACACTAGACAACTGCCAAACACACTAGACAACTGCCAAACACGCTAGACAACTGCCACACACACTAGACAACTGCCAAACACACTAGACAACTGCCAAACACACTAGACAACTGCCAAACACACTGGTCAACTGCCACACACAGTAGACAACTACCACACACACACTAGACAACTGCCAAACACACTAGACAACTGCCACACACACAACACAACTGCCACACACACTAGACAACTGCCAAACACACTAGACAACTGCCAAACACACTAGACAACTGCCAAACACACTAGACAACTGCCACACACACTAGACAACTGCCAAACACACTAGACAACTGCCACACACACTAGACAACTGCCAAACACACTAGTCAACTAACACACATAGTAGACAACTACCACACACACACTAGACAACTGCCAAACACACTAGACAACTGCCACACACACAAGACAACTGCCACACACTCTAGACAACTGCCAAACACACTAGACAACTGCCAAACACACTAGACAACTGCCAAACACACTAGACAACTGCCACACACACTAGACAACTGCCAAACACACTAGACAACTGCCAAACACACTAGACAACTGACACACACACTAGACAACTGCCAAACACACTAGACAACTGCCACACACACTAGACAACTGCCAAACACACTAGACAACTGCCACACACACTAGACAACTGCCAAACACATCAGACAACTGCCAAACACACTAGACAACTGCCACACACACAAGACAACTGCCACACACACTAGACAACTGCCACACCCACTAGACAACTGCCCCACACACTAGACAACAGACACCCACACACTAGACAACTGCCAAACACACTGGACAACTGCCACACACACTAGACAACTGCCACACACACTAGACAACTGCCAAACACACTTGACAACTGCCAAACACACTAGACAACTGCCAAACACACTAAACACCTGCCAATCACACTAGACAACTGCCAAACACACTAGACAACTGACACACACACTAGACAACTGCCAAACACACTAGACAACTGCCAAACACACTAGACAACTGACACACACACTAGACAACTGCCAAACACACTAGACAACTGCCAAACACACTAGACAACTGCCACACACACTAGACAACTGCCACACACACTAGACAACTGCCACACACAATAGACAACTGCCAAACACACTAGACAACTGCCACACACACTAGACAACTGCCAAACACACTAGACAACTGCCAAACACACTAGACAACTGACAAACACACTAGACAACTGCCAAACACACTAGACAACTGCCAAACACACTAGACAACTGACACACACACTAGACAACTGCCACACATAGTAGACAACTGCCAAACAAATAAGACAACTGCCAAACACACTAGACAACTGCCAAACACACTAGGCAACTGCCACACACACTAGGCAACTGCCACACACACTAGACAACTGCCACACACAATAGACAACTGCCATACACACTAGACAACTGCCAAACACACTAGACAACTGCCAAACACACTAGACAACTGCCAAACACACTAGACAACTGCCAAACACACTAGTCAACTGCCACACATAGTAGACAACTACCACACACACACTAGACAACTGCCAAACACACTAGACAACTGCCACACACACAAGACAACTGCCACACACACTAGACAACTGCCAAACACACTAGACAACTGCCAAACACACTAGACAACTGCCACACACACTAGACAACTGCCAAACACACTAGACAACTGCCAAACACACTAGACAACTGCCACACACACTAGACAACTGACACACACACTAGACAACTGCCAAACACACTAGACAACTGACACACACACTAGACAACTGCCAAACACACTAGACAACTGCCACACACACTAGACAACTGCCAAACACATCAGACAACTGCCAAACACACTAGACAACTGCCACACACACAAGACAACTGCCACACACACTAGACAACTGCCACACCCACTAGACAACTGCCACACACACTAGACAACAGACACCCACACACTAGACAACTGCCAAACACACTAGACAACTGCCACACACACTAGACAACTGCCACACACACTAGACAACTGCCAAACACACTAGTCAACTGCCAAACACACTAGACAACTGCCAAACACACTAAACACCTGCCAATCACACTAAACAACTGCCAAACACACTAGACAACTGACACACACACTAGACAACTGCCAAACACAGTAGACAACTGCCAAACACACTAGATAACTGCCAAACACACTAGACAACTGCCACACACACTAGACAACTGCCACACACACTAGACAACTGCCACACACAATAGACAACTGCCAAACACACTAGTCAACTGCCACACACACTAGACAACTGCCAAACACACTAGACAACTGCCAAACACACTAGACAACTGACACACACACTAGACAACTGCCAAACACACTAGACAACTGCCAAACACACTAGACAACTGCCACACACACTAGACAACTGCCACACACACTAGACAACTACCACACACACACTAGACAACTGCCAAACACACTAGACAACTGCCACACACACAAGACAACTGCCACACACACTAGACAACTGCCACACACACTAGACAACTGCCAAACACACTAGACAACTGCCACACACACTAGACAACTGCCAAACACACTAGACAACTGCCAAACACACTAGACAACTGACACACACACTAGACAACTGCCAAACACACTAGACAACTGCCAAACACACTAGACAACTGCCACACACACTAGACAACTGCCACACATAGTAGACAACTACCACACACACACTAGACAACTGCCAAACACACTAGACAACTGCCACACACACAAGACAACTGCCACACACACTAGACAACTGCCAAACACACTAGACAACTGCCAAACACACTAGACAACTGCCAAACACACTAGACAACCGCCAAACACACTAGACAACTGCCAAACACACTAGACAACTGCCAAACACACTAGACAACTGCCAAACACACTAGACAACTGCCACACACAGTAGACAACTACCACACACACACTAGACAACTGCCAAACACACTAGACAACTGCCACACACACAAGACAACTGCCACACACACTAGACAACTGCCAAACACACTAGACAACTGCCAAACACACTAGACAACTGCCAAACACACTAGACAACTGCCACACACACTAGACAACTGCCAAACACACTAGACAACTGCCAAACACGCTAGACAACTGCCACACACACTAGACAACTGCCAAACACACTAGACAACTGCCAAACACACTAGACAACTGCCAAACACACTAGTCAACTGCCACACACACTAGACAACTACCACACACACACTAGACAACTGCCAAACACACTAGACAACTGCCACACACACAACACAACTGCCACACACTCTAGACAACTGCCAAACACACTAGACAACTGCCAAACACACTAGACAACTGCCAAACACACTAGACAACTGCCACACACACTAGACAACTGCCAAACACACTAGACAACTGCCAAACACACTAGACAACTGCCAAACACACTAGTCAACTAACACACATAGTAGACAACTACCACACACACACTAGACAACTGCCAAACACACTAGACAACTGCCACACACACAAGACAACTGCCACACACACTAGACAACTGCCAAACACACTAGACAACTGCCAAACACACTAGACAACTGCCAAACACACTAGACAACTGCCACACACACTAGACAACTGCCAAACACACTAGACAACTGCCAAACACACTAGACAACTGACACACACACTAGACAACTGCCAAACACACTAGACAACTGCCACACACACTAGACAACTGCCAAACACACTAGACAACTGCCACACACACTAGACAACTGCCAAACACATCAGACAACTGCCAAACACACTAGACAACTGCCACACACACAAGACAACTGCCAAACACACTAGACAACTGCCACACCCACTAGACAACTGCCACACACACTAGACAACAGCCACCCACACACTAGACAACTGCCACACACACTAGACAACTGCCACACCCACTAGACAACTGCCTCACACACTAGACAACAGATAGCCACACACTAGACAACTGACAAACACACTAGACAACTGCCAAACAAACTAAACAACTGCCAATCACACTAAACAACTGCCAAACACACTAGACAACTGACACACACACTAGACAACTGCCAAACACAGTAGACAACTGCCAAACACACTAGACAACTGCCACACACACTAGACAACTGCCAAACACACTAGACAACTGCCAAACACACTAGACAACTGCCACACACACTAGACAACTGCCACACACACTAGAAAACTGCCACACACAATAGACAACTGCCAAACACACTAGACAACTGCCACACACACTAGACAACTGCCAAACACACTAGACAACTGCCAAACACACTAGACAACTGACACACACACTAGACAACTGCCAAACACACTAGACAAACTGCCAAACACACTAGACAACTGCCACACACACTAGTCAACTGCCACACACAGTAGACAACTACCACACACACACTAGACAACTGCCAAACACACTAGACAACTGCCACACACACAAGACAACTGCCACACACACTAGACAACTGCCAAACACTCTAGACAACTGCCAAACACACTAGACAACTGCCAAACACACTAGACAACCGCCAAACACACTAGACAACTGCCAAACACACTAGACAACTGCCAAACACACTAGACAACTGCCAAACACACTAGTCAACTGCCACACATAGTAGACAACTACCACACACACACTAGACAACTGCCAAACACACTAGACAACTGCCACACACACAAGACAACTGCCACACACTCTAGACAACTGCCAAACACACTAGACAACTGCCAAACACACTAGACAACTGCCAAACACACTAGACAACTGCAAAACACACTAGACAACTGCCAAACACACTAGACAACTGCCAAACACACTAGACAACTGACACACACACTAGACAACTGCCAAACACACTAGACAACTGCACACACACACTAGACAACTGCCAAACACACTAGACAACTGCCACACACACTAGACAACTGCCAAACACATCAGACAACTGCCAAACACACTAGACAACTGCCACACACACAAGACAACTGCCACACACACTAGACAACTGCCACACCCACTAGACAACTGCCACACACACTAGACAACAGACACCCACACACTAGACAACTGCCAAACACACTAGACAACTGCCACACACACTAGACAACTGCCACACACAATAGACAACTGCCAAACACACTAGTCAACTGCCAAACACACTAGACAACTGCCAAACACACTAGGCAACTGCCAATCACACTAAACAACTGCCAAACACACTAGACAACTGACACACACACTAGACAACTGCCAAACACACTAGACAACTGCCAAACACACTAGACAACTGCCAAACACACTAGACAACTGCCACACACACTAGACAACTGCCACACACACTAGACAACTGCCACACACACTAGACAACTGCCAAACACACTAGACAACTGCCACACACACTAGACAACTGCCAAACACACTAGACAACTGCCAAACACACTAGACAACTGACACACACAAACTAGACAACTGCCAAACACACTAGACAACTGCCAAACACACTAGACAACTGCCACACACACTAGTCAACTGCCACACACAGTAGACAACTACCACACACACACTAGACAACTGCCAAACACACTAGACAACTGCCACACACACAAGACAACTGCCACACACACTAGACAACTGCCACACACACTAGACAACTGCCAAACACACTAGTCAACTGCCACACACACTAGACAACTGCCAAACACACTAGACAACTGCCAAACACACTAGACAACTGCCACACACACTGGACAACTGCCAAACACACTAGACAACTGCCAAACACACTAGACAACTGCCACACACACTAGTCAACTGCCACACATAGTAGACAACTGCCACACACACACTAGACAACTGCCAAACACACTAGACAACTGCCACACACACAAGACAACTGCCACACACACTAGACAACTGCCAAACACTCTAGACAACTGCCAAACACACTAGACAACTGCCAAACACACTAGACAACCGCCAAACACACTAGACAACTGCCAAACACACTAGACAACTGCCAAACACACTAGACAACTGCCAAACACACTAGTCAACTGCCACACATAGTAGACAACTACCACACACACACTAGACAACTGCCAAACACACTAGACAACTGCCACACACACAAGACAACTGCCACACACACTAGACAACTGCCAAACACACTAGACAACTGCCAAACACACTAGACAACTGCCAAACACACTAGACAACTGACACACACACACTAGATAACTGCCAAACACACTAGACAACTGCCAAACACACTAGACAACTGCCACACACACTAGTCAACTGCCACACATAGTAGACAACTACCACACACACACTAGACAACTGCCAAACACACTAGACAACTGCCACACACACAAGACAACTGCCACACACACTAGAAAACTGCCACACTCAATAGACAACTGCCAAACACACTAGTCAACTGCCACACACAATAGACAACTGCCAAACACACTAGACAACTGCCAAACACACTAGACAACTGCCACACACACTAGACAACTGCCAAACACACTAGACAACTGCCAAACACACTAGACAACTGCCACACACACTAGTCAACTGCCACACACAGTAGACAACTACCACACACACACTGGACAACTGCCAAACACACTAGACAACTGCCACACACACAAGACAACTGCCACACACACTAGACAACTGCCAAACACTCTAGACAACTGCCAAACACACTAGACAACTGCCAAACACACTAGACAACTGCCAAACACACTAGACAACTGCCAAACACACTAGACAACTGCCAAACACACTAGACAACTGCCAAACACACTAGTCAACTGCCACACATAGTAGACAACTACCACACACACACTAGACAACTGCCAAACACACTAGACAACTGCCACACACACAAGACAACTGCCACACACACTAGACAACTGCCAAACACACTAGACAACTGCCAAACACACTAGACAACTGCCAAACACACTAGACAACTGCCACACACACTAGACAACTGCCAAACACACTAGACAACTGCCAAACACACTAGACAACTGCCAAACACACTAGTCAACTGCCACACATAGTAGACAACTACCACACACACACTAGACAACTGCCAAACACACTAGACAACTGCCACACACACAAGACAACTGCCACACACACTAGACAACTGCCAAACACACTAGACAACTGCCAAACACACTAGACAACTGCCAAACACACTAGACAACTGCCACACACACTAGACAACTGCCAAACACACTAGACAACTGCCAAACTCAATAGACAACTGCAAAACACACTAGTCAACTGCCACACATAGTAGACAACTACCACACACACACTAGACAACTGCCAAACACACTAGACAACTGCCACACACACAAGACAACTGCCACACACTCTAGACAACTGCCAAACACACTAGACAACTGCCAAACACACTAGACAACTGCCAAACACACTAGACAACTGCCACACACACTAGACAACTGCCAAACACACTAGACAACTGCCAAACACACTAGACAACTGACACACACACTAGACAACTGCCAAACACACTAGACAACTGACACACACAC
The DNA here is from genome assembly GCF_020615455.1 of Coregonus clupeaformis. Lineage (NCBI taxonomy): Eukaryota > Metazoa > Chordata > Actinopteri > Salmoniformes > Salmonidae > Coregonus > Coregonus clupeaformis. Next base: position 27,208,919 of record NC_059202.1, read on the forward strand.
TAGACAACTGCCAAACACACTAGACAACTGCCACACACACTAGACAACTGCCAAACACATCAGACAACTGCCAAACACACTAGACAACTGCCACACACACAAGACAACTGCCACACACACTAGACAACTGCCACACCCACTAGACAACTGCCTCACACACTAGACAACAGACACCCACACACTAGACAACTGCCAAACACACTAGACAACTGCCACACACACTAGACAACTGCCACACACACTAGACAACTGCCAAACACACTTGTCAACTGCCAAACACACTAGACAACTGCCAAACACACTAAACACCTGCCAATCACACTAAACAACTGCCAAACACACTAGACAACTGACACACACACTAGACAACTGCCAAACACAGTAGACAACTGCCACACACACTAGACAACTGCCAAACACATCAGACAACTGCCAAACACACTAGACAACTGCCACACACACAAGACAACTGCCACACACACTAGACAACTGCCACACCCACTAGACAACTGCCTCACACACTAGACAACAGACACCACACACTAGACAACTGCCAAACACACTAGACAACTGCCACACACACTAGACAACTGCCACACACACTAGACAACTGCCAAACACACTTGTCAACTGCCAAACACACTAGACAACTGCCAAACACACTAAACACCTGCCAATCACACTAAACAACTGCCAAACACACTAGACAACTGACACACACACTAGACAACTGCCAAACACAGTAGACAACTGCCAAACACAATAGACAACTGACACACACACTAGACAACTGCCAAACACACTAGATAACTGCCAAACACACTAGACAACTGCCACACACACTAGACAACTGCCACACACACTAGAAAACTGCCACACTCAATAGACAACTGCCAAACACACTAGACAACTGCCACACACACTAGACAACTGCCAAACACACTAGACAACTGCCAAACACACTAGACAACTGCCACACACACTAGACAACTGCCAAACACACTAGACAACTGCCAAACACACTAGACAACTGCCACACACACTAGTCAACTGCCACACATAGTAGACAACTACCACACACACACTAGACAACTGCCAAACACACTAGACAACTGCCACACACACAAGACAACTGCCACACACACTAGACAACTGCCAAACACTCTAGACAACTGCCAAACACACTAGACAACTGCCAAACACACTAGACAACCGCCAAACACACTAGACAACTGCCAAACACACTAGACAACTGCCAAAGACACTAGACAACTGCCAAACACACTAGTCAACTGCCACACATAGTAGACAACTACCACACACACACTAGACAACTGCCAAACACACTAGACAACTGCCACACACACAAGACAACTGCCACACACTCTAGACAACTGCCAAACACACTAGACAACTGCCAAACACACTAGACAACTGCCACACCCACTAGACAACTGCCTCACACACTAGACAACAGACACCTACACACTAGACAACTGCCAAACACACTAGACAACTGCCACACACACTAGACAACTGCCACACACAATAGACAACTGCCAAACACACTTGTCAACTGCCAAACACACTAGACAACTGCCAAACACACTAGACAACTGCCAAACACACTAGACAACTGCCAAACACACTAGACAACTGACACACACACTAGACAACTGCCAAACACACTAGACAACTGCCAAACACACTAGACAACTGCCACACACACTAGACAACTGCCAAACACACTAGACAACTGCCAAACACACTAGACAACTGCCACACACACTAGACAACTGCCACACACACTAGACAACTGCCACACTCAATAGACAACTGCCAAACACACTAGTCAACTGCCACACACAATAGACAACTGCCAAACACACTAGACAACTGCCAAACACACTAGACAACTGACACACACACTAGACAACTGCCAAACACACTAGACAACTGCCAAACACACTAGACAACTGCCACACACACTAGTCAACTGCCACACACACTAGACAACTGCCACACACACACTAGACAACTGCCAAACACACTAGACAACTGCCACACACACAAGACAACTGCCACACACACTAGACAACTGCCAAACACACTAGACAACTGCCAAACACACTAGACAACTGCCAAACACACTAGACAACTGCCAAACACACTAGACAACTGCCAAACACACTAGACAACTGCCAAACACACTAGTCAACTGCCACACACACTAGACAACTGCCACACACACACTAGACAACTGCCAAACACACTAGACAACTGCCACACACACAAGACAACTGCCACACACTCTAGACAACTGCCAAACACACTAGACAACTGCCAAACACACTAGACAACTGCCAAACACACTAGACAACTGCCACACACACTAGACAACTGCCAAACACACTAGACAACTGCCAAACACACTAGACAACTGACACACACACTAGACAACTGCCAAACACACTAGACAACTGACACACACACTAGACAACTGCCAAACACACTAGACAACTGCCACACACACTAGACAACTGCCACACATAGTAGACAACTACCACACACACACTAGACAACTGCCAAACACACTAGACAACTGCCACACACACAAGACAACTGCCACACACACTAGACAACTGCCAAACACTCTAGACAACTGCCAAACACACTAGACAACTGCCAAACACACTAGACAACTGCCAAACACACTAGACAACTGCCAAACACACTAGACAACTGCCAAACACACTAGACAACTGCCAAACACACTAGTCAACTGCCACACACAGTAGACAACTACCACACACACACTAGACAACTGCCAAACACACTAGACAACTGCCACACACACAAGACAACTGCCACACACACTAGACAACTGCCAAACACACTAGACAACTGCCAAACACACTAGACAACTGCCAAACACACTAGACAACTGCCACACACACTAGACAACTGCCAAACACACTAGACAACTGCCAAACACACTAGACAACTGCCAAACACACTAGTCAACTGCCACACATAGTAGACAACTACCACACACACTAGACAACTGCCAAACACACAAGACAACTGCCACACACACAAGACAACTGCCACACACTCTAGACAACTGCCAAACACACTAGACAACTGCCAAACACACTAGACAACTGCCAAACACACTAGACAACTGCCACACACACTAGACAACTGCCAAACACACTAGACAACTGCCAAACACACTAGACAACTGCCAAACACACTAGTCAACTAACACACATAGTAGACAACTACCACACACACACTAGACAACTGCCAAACACACTAGACAACTGCCACACACACAAGACAACTGCCACACTCTAGACAACTGCCAAACACACTAGACAACTGCCAAACACACTAGACAACTGCCAAACACACTAGACAACTGCCACACACACTAGACAACTGCCAAACACACTAGACAACTGCCAAACACACTAGACAACTGCCACACACACTAGACAACTGCCAAACACACTAGACAACTGCCACACACACTAGACAACTGCCAAACACACTAGACAACTGCCACACACACTAGACAACTGCCAAACACATCAGACAACTGCCAAACACACTAGACAACTGCCACACACACAAGACAACTGCCACACACACTAGACAACTGCCACACCCACTAGACAACTGCCACACACACTAGACAACAGACACCCACACACTAGACAACTGCCAAACACACTAGACAACTGCCACACACACTAGACAACTGCCACACACAATAGACAACTGCCAAACACACTTGTCAACTGCCAAACACACTAGACAACTGCCAAACACACTAAACACCTACCAATCACACTAAACAACTGCCAAACACACTAGACAACTGACACACACACTAGACAACTGCCAAACACAATAGACAACTGCCAAACACACTAGACAACTGACACACACACTAGACAACTGCCAAACACACTAGATAACTGCCAAACACACTAGACAACTGCCACACACACTAGACAACTGCCACACACACTAGAAAACTGCCACACTCAATAGACAACTGCCAAACACACTAGTCAACTGCCACACACAATAGACAACTGCCAAACACACTAGACAACTGCCAAACACACTAGACAACTGACACACACACTAGATAACTGCCAAACACACTAGACAACTGCCAAACACACTAGACAACTGCCACACACACTAGTCAACTGCCACACATAGTAGACAACTACCACACACACACTAGACAACTGCCAAACACACTAGACAACTGCCACACACACAAGACAACTGCCACACACACTAGACAACTGCCAAACACTCTAGACAACTGCCAAACACACTAGACAACTGCCAAACACACTAGACAACCGCCAAACACACTAGACAACTGCCAAACACACTAGACAACTGCCAAACACACTAGACAACTGCCAAACACACTAGACAACTGCCACACACAGTAGACAACTACCACACACACACTAGACAACTGCCAAACACACTAGACAACTGCCACACACACAAGACAACTGCCACACACACTAGACAACTGCCAAACACACTAGACAACTGCCAAACACACTAGACAACTGCCAAACACACTAGACAACTGCCACACACACTAGACAACTGCCAAACACACTAGACAACTGACACACACACTAGACAACTGCCACACACACTAGACAACTGACACACACACTAGACAACTGCCAAACACACTAGACAACTGCCACACACACTAGACAACTGCCAAACACATCAGACAACTGCCAAACACACTAGACAACTGCCAAACACACTAGATAACAGCCAAACACACTAGACAACTGCCACACACACTAGACAACTGCCACACACACTAGAAAACTGCCACACTCAATAGACAACTGCCAAACACACTAGTCAACTGCCACACACAATAGACAACTGCCAAACACACTAGACAACTGCCAAACACACTAGACAACTGACACACACACTAGACAACTGCCAAACACACTAGACAACTGCCAAACACACTAGACAACTGCCACACACACTAGTCAACTGCCACACATAGTAGACAACTACCACACACACACTAGACAACTGCCAAACACACTAGACAACTGCCACACACACAAGACAACTGCCACACACACTAGACAACTGCCAAACACTCTAGACAACTGCCAAACACACTAGACAACTGCCAAACACACTAGACAACTGCCAAACACACAAGACAACTGCCACACACTCTAGACAACTGCCAAACACACTAGACAACTGCCAAACACACTGGACAACTGCCAAACACACTAGACAACTGCCACACACACTAGACAACTGCCAAACACACTAGACAACTGCCAAACACACTAGACAACTGCCAAACACACTAGTCAACTGCCACACACACTAGACAACTGCCACACACACACTAGACAACTGCCAAACACACTAGACAACTGCCACACACACAAGACAACTGCCACACACTCTAGACAACTGCCAAACACACTAGACAACTGCCAAACACACTAGACAACTGCCAAACACACTAGACAACTGCCACACACACTAGACAACTGCCAAACACACTAGACAACTGCCAAACACACTACACAACTGCCAAACACACTAGTCAACTGCCACACACAGTAGACAACTACCACACACACACTAGACAACTGCCAAACACACTAGACAACTGCCACACACACAAGACAACTGCCACACACACTAGACAACTGCCAAACACACTAGACAACTGCCAAACACACTAGACAACTGCCAAACACACTAGACAACTGCCACACACACTAGACAACTGCCACACACACTAGACAACTGCCACACACACTAGACAACTGCCACACTCAATAGACAACTGCCAAACACACTAGTCAACTGCCACACACAATAGACAACTGCCAAACACACTAGACAACTGCCAAACACACTAGACAACTGACACACACACTAGACAACTGCCAAACACACTAGACAACTGCCAAACACACTAGACAACTGCCACACACACTAGTCAACTGCCACACATAGTAGACAACTACCACACACACACTAGACAACTGCCAAACACACTAGACAACTGCCACACACACAAGACAACTGCCACACACACTAGACAACTGCCAAACACTCTAGACAACTGCCAAACACACTAGACAACTGCCAAACACACTAGACAACCGCCAAACACACTAGACAACTGCCAAACACACTAGACAACTGCCAAACACACTAGACAACTGCCAAACACACTAGTCAACTGCCACACACAGTAGACAACTACCACACACACTAGACAACTGCCAAACACACTAGACAACTGCCACACACACAAGACAACTGCCACACACTCTAGACAACTGCCAAACACACTAGACAACTGCCAAACACACTAGACAACTGCCAAACACACTAGACAACTGCCACACACACTAGACAACTGCCAAACACACTAGACAACTGCCAAACACACTAGACAACTGCCAAACACACTAGACAACTGCCACACACGTAGACAACTACCACACACACACTAGACAACTGCCAAACACACTAGACAACTGCCACACACACAAGACAACTGCCACAAACTCTAGACAACTGCCAAACACACTAGACAACTGCCAAACACACTAGACAACTGCCAAACACACTAGACAACTGCCACACACACTAGACAACTGCCAAACACACTAGACAACTGCCAAACACACTAGACAACTGCCAAACACACTAGTCAACTGCCACACATAGTAGACAACTACCACACACACACTAGACAACTGCCAAACACACTAGACAACTGCCACACACACAAGACAACTGCCACACACTCTAGACAACTGCCAAACACACTAGACAACTGCCAAACACACTAGACAACTGCCAAACACACTAGACAACTGCCACACACACTAGACAACTGCCAAACACACTAGACAACTGCCAAACACACTAGACAACTGCCACACACACTAGACAACTGCCAAACACACTAGACAACTGCCAAACACACTACACAACTGCCAAACACACTAGTCAACTGCCACACATAGTAGACAACTACCACACACACACTAGACAACTGCCAAACACACTAGACAACTGCCACACACACAAGACAACTGCCACACACTCTAGACAACTGCCAAACACACTAGACAACTGCCAAACACACTAGACAACTGCCAAACACACTAGACAACTGCCACACACACTAGACAACTGCCACACACACTAGACAACTGCCACACACACTAGAAAACTGCCACACACAATAGACAACTGCCAAAAACACTAGTCAACTGCCACACACAATAGACAACTGCCAAACACACTAGACAACTGCCAAACACACTAGACAACTGACACACACACTAGACAACTGCCAAACACACTAGACAACTGCCAAACACACTAGACAACTGCCACACACACTAGTCAACTGCCACACATAGTAGACAACTACCACACACACACTAGACAACTGCCAAACACACTAGACAACTGCCACACACACAAGACAACTGCCACACACACTAGACAACTGCCAAACACTCTAGACAACTGCCAAACACACTAGACAACTGCCAAACACACTAGACAACCGCCAAACACACTAGACAACTGCCAAACACACTAGACAACTGCCAAACACACTAGACAACTGCCAAACACACTAGTCAACTGCCACACATAGTAGACAACTACCACACACACACTAGACAACTGCCAAACACACTAGACAACTGCCACACACACAAGACAACTGCCACACACTCTAGACAACTGTCAAACACACTAGACAACTGCCAAACACACTAGACAACTGCCAAACACACTAGACAACTGCCACACACACTAGACAACTGCCAAACACACTAGACAACTGCCAAACACACTAGACAACTGCCAAACACACTAGACAACTGCCACACACACTAGACAACTGCCACACACACTAGACAACTGCCACACACAATAGACAACTGCCAAACACACTAGTCAACTGCCACACACACTAGACAACTGCCAAACACACTAGACAACTGCCAAACACACTAGACAACTGACACACACACTAGACAACTGCCAAACACACTAGACAACTGCCAAACACACTAGACAACTGCCACACACACTAGTCAACTGCCACACATAGTAGACAACTACCACACACACACTAGACAACTGCCAAACACACTAGACAACTGCCACACACACAAGACAACTGCCACACACACTAGACAACTGCCAAACACACTAGACAACTGCCAAACACACTAGACAACTGCCAAACACACTAGACAACCGCCAAACACACTAGACAACTGCCAAACACACTAGACAACTGCCAAACACACTAGACAACTGCCAAACACACTAGTCAACTGCCACACATAGTAGACAACTACCACACACACACTAGACAACTGCCAAACACACTAGACAACTGCCACACACACAAGACAACTGCCACACACTCTAGACAACTGCCAAACACACTAGACAACTGCCAAACACACTAGACAACTGCCAAACACACTAGACAACTGCCACACACACTAGACAACTGCCAAACACACTAGACAACTGACACACACACTAGACAACTGCCAAACACACTAGACAACTGCCACACACACTAGACAACTGCCAAACACACTAGACAACTGCCACACACACTAGACAACTGCCAAACACATCAGACAACTGCCAAACACACTAGACAACTGCCAAACACACTAGACAACTGCCAAACACACTAGACAACTGCCACACACACTAGACAACTGCCACACACACTAGACAACTGCCACACACAATAGACAACTGCCAAACACACTAGTCAACTGCCACACACACTAGACAACTGCCAAACACACTAGACAACTGCCAAACACACTAGACAACTGCCAAACACACTAGACAACTGCCAAACACACTAGACAACTGCCAAACACACTAGACAACTGCCACACACACTAGTCAACTGCCACACATAGTAGACAACTACCACACACACACTAGACAACTGCCAAACACACTAGACAACTGCCACACACACAAGACAACTGCCACACACACTAGACAACTGCCAAACACTCTAGACAACTGCCAAACACACTAGACAACTGCCAAACAGACTAGACAACCGCCAAACACACAAGACAACTGCCACACACTCTAGACAACTGCCAAACACACTAGACAACTGCCAAACACACTAGACAACTGCCAAACACACTAGACAACTGCCACACACACTAGACAACTGCCAAACACACTAGACAACTGCCAAACACACTAGACAACTGCCAAACACACTAGTCAACTGCCACACATAGTAGACAACTACCACACACACACTAGACAACTGCCAAACACACTAGACAACTGCCACACACACAAGACAACTGCCACACACTCTAGACAACTGCCAAACACACTAGACAACTGCCAAACACACTAGACAACTGCCAAACACACTAGACAACTGCCACACACACTAGACAACTGCCAAACACACTAGACAACTGCCAAACACACTACACAACTGCCAAACACACTAGTCAACTGCCACACATAGTAGACAACTACCACACACACACTAGACAACTGCCAAACACACTAGACAACTGCCACACACACAAGACAACTGCCACACACTCTAGACAACTGCCAAACACACTAGACAACTGCCAAACACACTAGACAACTGCCAAACACACTAGACAACTGCCACACACACTAGACAACTGCCACACACACTAGACAACTGCCACACACACTAGAAAACTGCCACACTCAATAGACAACTGCCAAAAACACTAGTCAACTGCCACACACAATAGACAACTGCCAAACACACTAGACAACTGCCAAACACACTAGACAACTGACACACACACTAGATAACTGCCAAACACACTAGACAACTGCCAAACACACTAGACAACTGCCACACACACTAGACAACTGCCACACATAGTAGACAACTACCACACACACACTAGACAACTGCCAAACACACTAGACAACTGCCACACACACAAGACAACTGCCACACACACTAGACAACTGCCAAACACTCTAGACAACTGCCAAACACACTAGACAACTGCCAAACACACTAGACAACCGCCAAACACACTAGACAACTGCCAAACACACTAGACAACTGCCAAACACACTAGACAACTGCCAAACACACTAGTCAACTGCCACACATAGTAGACAACTACCACACACACACTAGACAACTGCCAAACACACTAGACAACTGCCACACACACAAGACAACTGCCACACACTCTAGACAACTGCCAAACACACTAGACAACTGCCAAACACACTAGACAACTGCCAAACACACTAGACAACTGCCACACACACTAGACAACTGCCAAACACACTAGACAACTGCCAAACACACTAGACAACTGCCAAACACACTAGTCAACTGCCACACATAGTAGACAACTACCACACACACACTAGACAACTGCCAAACACACTAGACAACTGCCACACACACAAGACAACTGCCACACACACTAGACAACTGCCAAACACACTAGACAACTGCCAAACACACTAGACAACTGCCAAACACACTAGACAACTGCCACACACACTAGACAACTGCCAAACACACTAGACAACTGCCAAACACACTAGACAACTGCCAAACACACTAGTCAACTGCCACACATAGTAGACAACTACCACACACACACTAGACAACTGCCAAACACACTAGACAACTGCCACACACACAAGACAACTGCCACACACTCTAGACAACTGCCAAACACACTAGACAACTGCCAAACACACTAGACAACTGCCAAACACACTAGACAACTGCCACACACACTAGACAACTGCCAAACACACTAGACAACTGCCAAACACACTAGACAACTGACACACACACTAGACAACTGCCAAACACACTAGACAACTGCCACACACACTAGACAACTGCCAAACACACTAGACAACTGCCACACACACTAGACAACTGCCAAACACATCAGACAACTGCCAAACACACTAGACAACTGCCACACACACAAGACAACTGCCACACACACTAGACAACAGCCACACCCACTAGACAACTGCCTCACACACTAGACAACAGACACCCACACACTAGACAACTGCCAAACACACTAGACAACTGCCACACACACTAGACAACTGCCACACACAATAGACAACTGCCAAACACACTTGTCAACTGCCAAACACACTAGACAACTGCCAAACACACTAAACACCTGCCAATCACACTAAACAACTGCCAAACACACTAGACAACTGACACACACACTAGACAACTGCCAAACACAGTAGACAACTGCCAAACACAATAGACAACTGCCACACACACTAGACAACTACCACACACACTAAACAACTGCCGAACACACTAGACAACTGCCACACACACTAATCAACTGCCAAACACACTAGATAACTGCCAAACACACTAGACAACTGCCAAACACACTAGACAACTGCCAAACACACTAGACAACTGACACCCACACTAGACAACTGCCAAACACACTAGACAACTGCCACACACACTAGACAACTGCCACACACACTAGACAACTGCCACACACACTAGAACACTGCCACACTCAATAGACAAGTGCCAAACACACTAGTCAACTGCCACACACAATAGACAACTGCCAAACACACTAGACAACTGCCAAACACACTAGACAACTGACACACACACTAGACAACTATCAAACACACTAGACAACTGCCAAACACACTAGACAACTGCCACACACACTAGTCAACTGCCACACATAGTAGACAACTACCACACACACACTAGACAACTGCCAAACACACTAGACAACTGCCACACACACAAGACAACTGCCACACACACTAGACAACTGCCAAACACTCTAGACAACTGCCAAACACACTAGACAACTGCCAAACACACTAGACAACCGCCAAACCCACTAGACAACTGCCAAACACACTAGACAACTGCCAAACACACTAGACAACTGCCAAACACACTAGACAACTGACACACACACTAGACAACTGCCAAACACACTAGACAACTGCCAAACACGCTAGACAACTGCCACACACACTAGACAACTGCCAAACACACTAGACAACTGCCAAACACACTAGACAACTGCCACACACACTAGACAACTGCCAAACACACTAGACAACTGCCACACACACTAGACAACTGCCACACACACTAGACAACTGCCAAACACACTAGACAACTGCCAAACACACTAGACAACTGCCACACACACTAGACAACTGCCACACACACTAGACAACTGCCAAACACACTAGACAACTGCCAAACACACTAGACAACTGCCAAACACACTAGACAACTGCCAAACACACTAGACAACTGCCACACACACTAGACAACTGCCACACACACTAGCCAACTGCCACACACACTAGACAACTGCCAAACACACTAGACAACTGCCAAACCCACTAGACAACTTACACAGAAGACAACTTTTGTGTGTGTGTGGGCTCGTATGTGTGTGTGTGTGTGTGTTTGTGTGTGTGTGTGTGTGTGTGTGTGAGTGTGTGTGTGTGTGTGTGTGTGTGTGTGTGTGTGTGTGTGTGTGTGTGTGTGTGTGTGTGTGTGTGTGTGTGTGTGTGTGTGTGTGTGTGTGTGTGTGTGTTAAGGCCATCATCATACTATCCAGCTGAAACCGTGGTTTTTCAGCCATTTTGCGCATATATTCGGAACACATCTTGTCACCTTTTTGTAGTTTTGGTGTTCTTTTTTTTTCAGGCTGTTCGCACACACAAACATTCTTCTTGAGTTAAAATCTATTCTGCTTCGCTGTCGCTATATCCTTTAATCTGAGACCGCGATCATTGAAGTCGTTTGTGGTGACGAGGAGCACGAGGGGCGTTGCACAAAACATAGTCATCAGCGATTGGTTTGTCTCTAACCAATCAGATCGTCTCTAACCAATCAGAGTATCAAAGCCAATTACACATTTTCAAACCAACGCTTTACCCACTTGTGTTCTAGCTCTGGCTCAAGCCATCAGTTTCTGTACCAATCAGATGGATGTCTTCGTATTCAATTATTAATAATGGCGCCGGAGGAGATGGCTGCCGTTTCACGGGCTCCTAACCAATTGCGCTATTGTGTGTGTTTTTTCACATTATTTGTAACTTATTTAGGGCGGCAGGTAGCTTAGTGGTTAAGAGCGTTGTGCCAGTAACCGAAAGGTCGCTGGTTCTAATCCCCGAGCCGACTAGGTGAAAAATCTGTCGATGTGCCCTTGAGCAAGGCACTTAACCCTAATTGCTCTGGATAAGAGCGTCTGCTAAATGTATTTTGTACAGAATGTTTCTGCCACCATCTCTTATGACCGAAAAGAGCTTCTGGATATCAGAACAGCGATTAATCACCACGAACTGGACGAAGATTTTTTCTTTAACGAGTCGGACACGAAGGATTTACTCCAGATACCCGACAAGGCGTGAAGAGAAGATGCAGATACATGGGACGGAGGTCCAGGTGCCTTGTGAGAATTTGTTGGCAAGTTGGTAACCAGCCTCTACTATCCTTCCCATTGGATAATCAACTGGATGAGCTCCGTTCAAGACTATCCTAGCAACGGGATATTAAAAACGATAATATCTTATGTTTCACCGAGTCGTGGCTGAACGACGACATGGATAATATACAATTGGCTGTTTTTTCTGTGCATCGGCAAGACAGAACAGCTGCCTCTGTCAAGGGGTGGCTGTGTCTATTTGTCAATAACAGCTGGTGCGTGAAATCAAATATTAAGGAAGTCTCGAGGTTTTGCTCGCCTGAGGTAGAGTATCTCATGATAAGCTGTAGACCACACTATTCACCAAGAGAGTTTTCATCTATATTTTTCATAGCCGTCTATTTACCATCACAAACCGATGCTGGCATTAAGACTGCACTCAACGAGCTGTAATAAGCCATAAGCAAACAAGAAAATGCTCATCCAGAGGCGGCGCTCCTAGTGGCCGGGGCCTTTAATGCAGGGAAACTTAAATCAATTTTACCTAATTTCTACCAGCATGTTACAACTGAGGAAAACAAACTCTAGACCACCTTTACTCCACACACAGAGACGCGTACAAAGCTCTCCCTCGCCCTCCATTTGGCAAATCTGACCATAATTCTATCCTCCTGATTCCTGCTTACAAGCAAAAACTAAAGCAGGAAATACCAGTGACACGCTCAATACGGAAGTGGTCAGATGATGCAGATGCTAAGCTACAGGACTGTTTTGCTAGCACAGACTGGACTATGTTCGGGACTCATTGAGGAGTACACCACATCAGTCACCGGCTTCATCAATAAGTGCATCGATGACATTGTCCCCACAGTGACCGTTCGTACAGTGGGGAAAAAAAGTAGTTAGTCAGCCACCAATTGTGCAAGTTCTCCCACTTAAAAAGATGAGAGAGGCCTGTAATTTTCATCATAGGTACACGTCAACTATGACAGACAAATTGAGAAAAAAAATCCAGAAAATCATATTCTAGGATTTTTTATGAATATATTTGCAAATTATGGTGGAAAATAAGTATTTGGTCACCTACAAACAAGCAATATTTCTGGCTCTCACAGACCTGTAACTTCTTATTTAAGAGGCTCCTCTGTCCTCCACTCGTTACCTGTATTAATGGCACCTGTTTGAACTTGTTAGCAGTATAAAAGACACCTGTCCACAACCTCAAACAGTCACATTCTAAACTCCACTATGGCCAAGACCAAAGAGCTGTCAAAGGACACCAGAAACAAAATTGTAGACCTGCACCAGGCTGGGAAGGCTGAATCTGCAATAGGTAAGCAGCTTGGTTTGAAGAAATCAACTGTGGGAGCAATTATTAGGAAATGGAAGACATACAAGACCACTGATAATCTCCCTCGATCTGGGGCTCCACGCAAGATCTCAACCCGTGGGGTCAAAATGATCACCAGAACGGTGAGCAAAAATCCCAGAACCACACGGTTAGTGAATGACCTGCAGAGAGCTGGGACCAAAGTAACAAAGCCTACCATCAGTAACACACTATGCCGCCAGGGACTCAAATCCTGCAGTGGCAGACGTGTCCCCCTGCTTAAGTCAGTACATGTTCAGGCCCGTCTGAAGTTTGCTAGAGTGCATTTGGATGATCCAGAAGAGGATTGGGAGAATGTCATATGGTCAGATGAAACCAAAATATAACTTTTTGGTAAAAACTCAACTCGTTGTGTTTGGAGGACAAAGAATGCTGAGTTGCATCCAAAGAACACCATACCTACTGTGAAGCATGGGGGTGGAAACATCATGCTTTGGGGCTGTTTTTCTGCAAAGGGACCAGGACGACTGATCCGTGTAAAGGAAAGAATGAATGGGGCCATGTATCGTGAGATTTTGAGTGAAAACCTCCTTCCATCAGCAAGGGCATTGAAGATGAAACGTGGCTGGGTCTTTCAGCATGACAATGATCCCAAACACACCGCCCGGGCAACGAAGGAGTGGCTTCGTAAGAAGCATTTCAAGGTCCTGGA
Source organism: Coregonus clupeaformis (assembly GCF_020615455.1). Taxonomy (NCBI): domain Eukaryota; kingdom Metazoa; phylum Chordata; class Actinopteri; order Salmoniformes; family Salmonidae; genus Coregonus; species Coregonus clupeaformis. The sequence continues at coordinate 27,224,553 of NC_059202.1, forward strand.
GTGGCCTAGCCAGTCTCCAGATCTCAACCCCATAGAAAATCTTTGGAGGGAGTTGAAAGTCCGTGTTGCCCAGCGACAGCCCCAAAACATCACTGCTCTAGAGGAGATCTGCATGGAGGAATGGGCCAAAATACCAGCAACAGTGTGTGAAAACCTTGTGAAGACTTACAGAAAACATTTGACCTGTGTCATTGCCAACAAAGGGTATACAACAAAGTATTGAGAAACTTTTGTTATTGACCAAATACTTATGTTCCACCATAATTTGCAAATAAATTCATTTAAAATCCTACAATGTGATTTTCTGGAATTTTTTTCCTCATTTTGTCTGTCATAGTTGACGTGTACCTATGATGAAAATTACAGGTCTCTCTCATCTTTTTGAGTAGGAGAACTTGCACAATTGGTGGCTGACTAAATACTTTTTTTCCCCACTGTACATACCCCAACCAGAAGCCATGGATTACAGGCAACATCCACACTGAGCTAAAGGATAGAGCTGCCGCTTTCAAGGAGCGAGACTCTATGTCACGGTTTACTAAGCCAGAACCCAGAAGCAGACCAGGACAAGGTAAGTGGTGTCAAAGGTGAGTGTTTATTTAACTGATCCACGGGTGATGTTGAATAATCCAGGGAACAGAGCGGGCGGCGTGGATGAGTTGTAGAGGGTGCAGTGGTTGGTCCAATGATGGCTCGGCAGCCGCCGACCATCAGGCAGAGGTTGGGTGAAGGTTCCGGACGAGTGACTGTAGGGAGAACAAAACGGAGGTAAGCATACAACAAGCAAACAAGGTGCAAAACAACAAAACTAATGCTCTAAGCTCTAGGACTGATCCGCTGATAAACATACTGTTCATGGCTAACGATCCGGCAGGGAATGGATGTCAGGTCAGAGCTTATGAAGGTGATGATCAGGGCCAGGTGTGCAGATTGCTGATGGAATGCAGGTGTGGAAATCAGGAGAGCTCCCGCCTAGCAACGTAGCCCGGCAACCAGGCAGGGAGCGTTCCAGAACCCTCGGGAAACTGGAGATCCCGAGCAGAAAAACTAATACACAGACAGGAACCGACTCAGACTGCCGGAATCGTTACACTCTAACCCGGACGATTATAAGAAATCCCGCTATGCCCTCAGACGAACCATCAAATAGGCAAAGGGTCAATACAGGACTAAGATTGAATCCTACTACACCGGCTCTGACGCTCGTCGGATGTGACAGGGCTTGCATACTATTACGGACTACAAAGGGAAGCCCAGCCGCGAGCTGCCCAGTAACACAAGCCTAACAGACGAGCTAAATTACTTCTATGCGCGCTTCGAGGCAAGCAACACTGAATCATGCATGAGCGCACCAGCTGTTCCGGACGACTGTGTGATCACGCTCTCCGTAGCCAATGTGAGTAAGACCTTTAAACAGGTCAACATTAACAAGGCCGCAGGGACAAATGGATTACCAGGACGTGTACTCCGAGTATGAGCTGACCAACTGGCAAGTATCTTCACTGACCTTATCAACCTGTCCCTGGCCGAGTCTTTAATACCTACATGTTTCAAGCAGACCACCATAGTCCCTGTGCCCAAGAAAACCAAGGTAACCTGCCTAAATGACTACCGACCCGTAGCACTCACATCTGTAGCCATGAAGTGCTTTGAAAGGCTGGTCATGGCTCACATCAACACCGTTATCCCAGAAACCCTAGACCCATTTAATTTGCATACCGCCCCAACAGATCCACAGATGACACAATCTCTATTGCACTCAACACTGCCCTTTCACACCTGGACAAAAGGAACACTTAAGTGAGAATGCTGTTCATTGACTACAGCTCAGCATTCAACACCATAGTGCCCTCAAAGCTCATCACTAAGCTATGGACCCAGGGACTGAACACCTCCCTCTGCAACTGGATCCTGGACTTCCTGACGGGCCAACCCCAGGTGGTAAGGGTAGGTAACATTTACATCATTTACATTTTAGTCATTTAGCAGACGCTCTTATCCAGAGCGACTTACAGGAGCAATTAGGGTTAGGTGCCTTGCTCAAGGGCACATTTACGTCATTTAGCAGACGCTCTTATCCAGAGCGACTCACCAATTGGTGCGTTCACCCTATAGCCAGTGGGATAACCACTTTACAATTTTTGGGGGGTAGAAGGATTACTTCATCCTATCCCAGGTATTCCTTAAAGAGGTGGGGTTTCAAATGCCTCCGGAAGGTGGTGAGTGACTCCGCTGTCCTGGCGTCGTGAGGGAGCTTGTTCCACCATTGGGGTGCCAGAGCAGCGAACAGTTTTGACTGGGCTGAGCGGGAACTATGCTTCCGCAGAGGAAGGGGAGCCAGCAGGCCAGAGGTGGATGAACGCAATGCCCTCGTTTGGGTGTAGGGACTGATCAGAGCCCGAAGGTACAGAGGTGCCGTTCCCCTCACTGCTCCATAGGCAAGCAACACATCTGCCACACTGATCCTCAACACGGGGGCCCCTCAGGGGTGCGTGCTTAGTCCCCTCCTGTAGTCCCTGTTCACCCATGACTGCGTGACCAAGCACGACTCCAACACAATCATTAAGTTTGCGTTGGTAGGCCTGATCACTGACAACGATGAGACAGCCTATAGGGAGGAGGTCAGAGACCTGGAAGTGTGGTGCCAGGATAACAACTTCTCCCTCAACGTGACCAAGACAAAGGAGATGATCCTGGACTACAGGAAAAGGAGGGCCGAGCACCCCCCCATTCTCATCGACTGGGCTGTTGTGGAGCAGGTTGAGCGCTTCAAGTTCCTTGGTGTCCACATCACCAACAAACTATCATGGTCCAAACACACCAAGACAGTCGTGAAGAGGGTACGACAACACCTACTCCCCCTCAGGAGACTGAAAAGATTTGGCATGGGTCCTCAGATCCACAAAATGTTCTACAGCTGCACCATCGAGAGCAGCCTGACTGGTTGCATCACCGCCTGGTATGCCAACTGCTCGGCCTCCAACCGCAAGGCGCTACAGAGGGTAGTGCGTACGGCCCAGTACATCACTGGGGCCAAGCTTCCTGCCATCCAGGACCTCTATACTAGGCGGTGTCAGAGGAAGGCCCTCAAAATTGCCAAAGACTCCAGCCGCCCTAATCATAGACTGTTCTCTCTGCTACCGCACGGCAAGCGGTACCGGAGCGCCAAGTCTAGGTCCAAAAGGCTTCTTAACAGTTTCTACCTCCAAGCCATAAGACTGCTGAACAATTAATCAAATGGCTACCCGGACTATCTGCATTGACCCCCCCACACACACACACACTTTTACGCTGCTGCTACTCTCTGTTTACTATCTATTATCTATGGATAGTCATTTTACCCCTACTTACATGTACATATTACCCAATTACCTCCACTAACCTGTACCCCCGCACATTGACTCTGTACCGGTACCCCCTGTATATAGCCTCTCTACTGTTATTTCCCATTGACTCTGTACCGGTACCCCCTGTATATAGCCTCCCTACTGTTATTTTATTGTTGCTCTTTTAGTTTTTACTTTTATTTTTGTATTTTTGTATTTTGTATTTTTTTTTGGGGGGGGGTAGATCAGCTTAATATTGTAGATAGATTGTAACTTCCATCAATGTAACTGTCTGCATCACTTCCAACCCCCCATTTTTTAAAAATATATATATATATGTATGTGTGTGTGTCTGTGACGTACCATTTACCCGGAGCAAGGAGCCTGGTTAGCCAGGCAAGAAATCTACACCCCTTCGTCTGTGATTGGCCAAATGTAGGGGTGGGAACTATGGGCGGGATTCTTCAATTAAGTGTTTTTCATTCTAGCCTAGCAACATACTCTTCATAGAAAACAAGCCAACCAACTAAACTAAAGATCTGATTAAACAACATTTTGTCAGAGAAAGAAAATCATAAGATTCCCATTGGTAAAACCAGTCAGTTTGGTAGCAAGGTCCAGCTAGCTAGTTAGCTAGTTAGCTATTGTTGGCAAGCAGGCTGTGGCTGATGGGACTGGCTGTGGCTGATGGTAGTGGATATGACTCCTAGCTGGGACTGGCTGGGCTGATGACTCATCTCCTTGGGCTAGGCCTGAACCTGATCCTGAACCGCTCTGACAGGAGTCTTCCGTCTCCGCTGCCTTGTATTGACATTTTCCTTGAGTCTCTTTGCATGTTATCCGCAGCAAGCTTCACAGCCTTCCTCACAGCCCCGCTGCTGTAGGCCCCTGGACGTATTAAACACTTTAAGCTTACAGCTGGCCTCCAACACATCTATCAGTGATCATTTATGTTTAAGTGATCGGATAACTTCAGGATATAGCCTTTTTTTTAAATCTAAGAGCCAATCATTAATGATTCATTAACTGAGTATGTAGACGTTTAGGGTTTGGACGACCTCCTTTTCCTTGCATAGGGTTTGGGGACAACCCAGTGTCATTAAACATATATATTACAGCACTGGTATTTGTTGCATTTTGTGTGAATAATTGACAGCTGAATGACCACCTTTAGCTGAATCACTACTGAACGACCCCCTTGCTTAAATCAATTTGAATACACCTAAATGAAAGTACAGTAAGTGATTTATCCCTTTTGTGTCGTTGAAGAAGAGGATGTTAAGATACACGATACTCGAACTGAGATCTGTTATTCCATTGGGCAATAACAAAATAACATGACGTTAGATGATCATATGATTCTGATAGAGTTCTGTCTAGGCAACACTGACTCACTGCTTACATCACCCCCCCCGGCTGAGCCAAGGACCCATTCAAATCAAAGCTCCTGATGCGAATGCACAGTGGGGCTTCACTTTAAAGCTAATAACTAACGCTGGCTGGGCAGGGAGGGAGTACTCCAACATTCTAACAGTGATGACGTTGGTTGACCCATATTGTAATGTTAGGTAAATAGGAGCATCGTACGACAGCTTCATTTAAAGTGGAGTGAAGCCAGACAGCCAGACAGCCAGACAGCCAGACAGACAGAGAGACAGACAGACAGACAGACAGACAGACAGACAGACAGACAGACAGACAGACAGACAGACAGACAGGATAGAGAGACCCCATGTCCCTGCTCCCTTTCTCGAACACACACTTTCCCTCTCACTCAGCCACTTCCTGGTAAATAATTCAGACCATCATTCTGAGTATTAGGACAAGACATTCAGAAATGCCACAGCAGGCCCCTGGAGTCTCTGTGCGTGTGAGAAGGCCCCTGGAGTCTCTGTGCGTGTGAGAAGGCCCCTGGAGTCTCTGTGCGTGTGAGAAGGCCCCTGGAGTCTCTGTGCGTGTGAGAAGGCCCCTGGAGTCTCTGTGCGTGTGAGAAGGCCCCTGGAGTCTCTGTGCGTGTGAGGGGTTTATGCAGAGAAGATACTCCACATTAGCTGGAGGACCCCTCATTCATCAATTTCTTTGTAAACACACATAATAATATTTGATGTGCAGTAAAGAAGCCAGTCCCTTGCTGGACTGGAGGAGGGGCACGCGCACACACGCGCACACACACGCGCACACACGCACACACACACGCACACACCCACCCACACCCACACACACACGCACACCCACACACACGCACGCACGCACAAGCACACGCACGCACGCACACACACACACACACCCACACACACGCACGCACGCACGCATGCGCACACACACACGCACGCACACACACGCACGCACACAAACTCACGCACACGCACACACACGCACACACACACGCACACACACACACACACACGCGCACATACCCCCCACAGTAGTTAAATGTTAATCAGCCTTTCCACTTCATGCTCTCTATTGTTCAAGCACTGCAGGTTGATGTGATGACAAACTGAAACAAACTGGTCTCATCTGGAATCCTTTATGTAATAATACTCCCTGTACTAAAGTTTATATGTAAAGAATGTCCTTCCAACTTAAATATACTGTACCACAAGGGCACTGTGAAGACGTGTGAAGTGGTACTCACAGATTGGAAAGGGGTGTGGGGAGCCATTACAACGTGACACATCTTTTAATTCAGATCCAGGTGACCATAAAGCTGCCAAAAGCCAAAAACAATCGTGAGGGACAGGACATGCTTTCTACTGTTCTCTACTCAGACTCCTTAATTCCTCCAATGAAATATACATGTGCAAATGTAAGTTTTATCCTTTGGGATCACTTTCTCCTATCTCTTACATTTCGGATTGCTGTTTCAATTTAGCAATCTGTGGAAGTTAAAACTCAATGACTTACTGTTGAGTTGCAGAGCACAAGTGAAGACGACAAATTGAAAGGATTAAATCAAGCAGGTCTGGGAAGGCGACAGTGAAAAGGACTTTCAGGAGGCCTCTAAATTATTTTAACAACTCCATCTAGCTAAATCCAGCAATAAGCATACTTCATAGTTGAGTGCAGAAACAGCAAGAGAGAGAGAGAGAGAGAGCCTCAGTAACTCTTGAAATGAGCCTGTCCCAGATGCACAGTGAATATACTGCAAGTAGAGCAGAAGATTTCAAAGAACCAGGTGATTCTGATCCTCCTGAGGAGACGTGGAGGGGGGGGGGCACAGCGTATATTACATTTACATTTTAGTAATTTAGCAGACGCTCTTATCCAGAACGACTTACAGTTAGTGAGTACATACATTTTTCATACTGGCCCCCCGTGGGAAACGAACCCACAACCCTGGCGTTGCAGGAGGCTATTAGAGGAAACCGGGGGCAAAACAGGCAGTTAAACGTGTCTATGGAGTGAACACAGTACGCACGGGGCAAAACAGGCAGTTCGAGCGGGTAGAGAGCTTCAAGTTCCTCGGTGTCCACATTACTAAGGACCTATCATGGTCCAAACACACCAACACAGTCATGAAGAGGGCACGACAATACCTCTTCCCCCTAAGGAGGCTGAAAAGATTTGGCATGGGGCCCTCAGATCCTCTAAAAGTTCTACAGCTGCACCATCGAGAGCATCTTGACTGGCTGCATCACCGCCTGGTATGGCAACTGCTCGGCCTCCGGCCACAAGGCACTACAGAGGGTAGTGCGTACGGCCCAGTACATCACTGGGGCCAAGCTTCCTGCCATTCCAGGACCTCTATACCAGGCGGTGTCAGAGGAAGGCCCTAAAAATTGTCAGACTCCAGCAACCCAAGTCATAGACTGTTCTCTCTGCTACCGCACGGCAAGCGGTACCGATGCACCAAGTCTGGGACCAAAATGCTCCTGAACAGCTTCTACCCCCAAGCCATAAAACTGCTGAACAGTTAAGCTAACGGCAACCCGGACAATTTGCATTGACCCCCTTTTTATATATTTTTTGCGCTGACTCTCTTGCATTGGCTCTATGTACACTCACTGGACTCCACCCACACAATCCCTGGACTCCACCCACACACTCACACATACTACACTGACACTCCAACACAAACACACACACACACACACACACACACACACACACACACACACACACACCGCTCACACACAAAAACACAAAAACACATACAAACGCATATTGATGCCACACAAACACACACACTCACACACAAACACACACACTCACACACAGACACACTCTTCCCATACGCTGCTGCTCCTCTGTTTATTATCTATCCTGATTGCCCAGTTTCTTTTACACCTACCTGTACATACTTTATTACCTCAACTAACTGGGACCCTCTCTCTCACCTCTCTCTCTCTCCTCTCCCCTCTTCTCCCCTCACCTCTCTCTCTCTCCTCTCCCCTCTTCTCCCCTCACCTCTCTCTCTCCTCTCCCCTTTTCTCCCCTCACCTCTCTCTCTCTCTCTCCTCTCCCCTTTTCTCCCCTCACCTCTCTCTCTCCTCTCCCCTTTTCTCCCCTCACCTCTCTCTCTCTCTCCTCTCCCCTTTTCTCCCCTCACCTTCTCTCTCCTCTCCCCTCTCTCTCTCTCCTCTCCCCTCTTTTCCCCTCACCTCTCTCTCTCCTCTCCCCTTTTCTCCCCTCACTCTCTCTCTCCTCTCCCCTCTTCTCCCCTCACCTCTCTCTCTCCTCTCCCCTCTTCTCCCACATTGACTGGGTGGTGATACTCCTTGTATATGGCCTGGTTATTACCTCAACTACCTGGGACCCTCTCTCTCACCTCTCTCTCTCTCCTCTCCCCTTTTCCCCCCTCACCTCTCTCTCTCCTCTCCCCTCTTCTCCCACATTGACTGGGTGGTGATACTCCTTGTATATGGCCTGGTTATTACCTCAACTACCTGGGACCCTCTCTCTCACCTCTCTCTCTCTCCTCTCCCCTTTTCTCCCCTCACCTCTCTCTCTCCTCTCCCCTCTTCTCCCACATTGACTGGGTGGTGATACTCCTTGTATATGGCCTGGTTATTACCTCAACTACCTGGGACCCTCTCTCTCACCTCTCTCTCTCTCCTCTCCCCTTTTCTCCCCTCACCTCTCTCTCTCCTCTCCCCTCTTCTCCCACATTGACTGGGTGGTGATACTCCTTGTATATGGCCTCGCTGTTATTGTCAAAAAATTTTTAATCTAGCTAATTGTTCTTACTTTTTAACTCTGCATAGTTAGGGAAGGGCCCGTAAGCATTTCCCAGTAAGGTCTACACCTGTTGTAATAGTCACATGACCAATAAAATGTCCGATTTGAGTTAAAAGTGTCTATGGAGTGAACACAGTACGCACGAGGCAAAACACCAGGCAGCTGTTGACGCTAAAGAGCTTTTAAACGTCTCCTCAGAACTTCAAGAGGCTTCAAGTTCCTACTATTCACTTCCTTATTCACGTAATAATGAATTCCCATCGACCACGCTTAGAAATTGGGGAAAACAAACATTCTATTGACCCCCCCCCAGTAGGGAGGCTATATACAGGGGGTGCCGGTACAGAGTCAATGGGAAATAACAGTAGGGAGGCTATATACAGGGGGTACCGGTACAGAGTCAATGTGAAATAACAGTAGGGAGGATATATACAGGGGGTACCGGTACAGAGTCAATGGGAAATAACAGTAGGGAGGCTATATACAGGGGTTACCAGTACAGAGTCAATGTGTAATAACAGTAGGGAGGCTATATACAGGGGGTACCGGTACAGAGTCAATGTGTGGGGGTACAGGTTAGTCGAGGTAATTGAGGTAATATGTACATGTGGGTAGAGTTAAAGTGACTATGCATAGATAATAAACAGAGAGTAGCAGCAGCGTAAAAGAGGGGTGGGGGGGCAATGCAAATAGTCCGGGTAGCCATGGCTTGGGGGTAGAAGCTGTTAAGAAGCCTTTTGTGTGAAATAAAAAACACACACAATAGCACAATTGGTTAGGAGCCCGTAAAAGCGATAGCCATCTCCTCCGGTGCCATTCTCCCTGTGAGAAGAGACCTGTGGCTTCAGGCTATTTGGAAGATATGTGGAGACCAGGTGTCCAAGTAGGCTACACATAGCTACAGTGCTTAAAGTATTCAGACCCCCTTTTCCACATTTTGTTACGTTACAGCCTTATTCTAAAATTAATCCCAAAACATTTTCCCCTCATCAATCTACACGCAATAATAATAATAATGACAAAGCAAAAACAGGTTTTTAAAAATGTTTGCTAATTTAGACCCTTTAATCAGTACTTTGTTGAAGCGCCTTTGGCAGCGTTTAAAGCCTTGAGTCTTCTTGGGTATGACGCTACAGGCTTGGCACACCTGTATTTGGGGAGTTTCTCCCATTCTTCTCTGCAGATCCTCTCAAGCTCTGTCAGGTTGGATGGGGAGCGTTGCTACACAGCTATTTTCAGGTCTCTCCAGAGATGTTTGATTGGATTCAAGTCCGGGCTCTGGCTGGGCCACTCAAGGACATTCAGAGACTTGTCCCGAAGCCACTCCTGCGTTGTCTTGGCTGTGTGCTTAGGGTCGTTGTCCTGTTGGAAGGTTAACCTTCGCCCCAATCTGAGGTCCTGAGTGCTCTGGAGCAGGTTTTCATCAGGGATTTCTCTGTACTTTGCTCCGTACATCTTTGCCTTGATCCTGACTAGTCTCCCAGTCCCTGCAGCTGAAAAGCATCCCCACAGCATGATGCTGCCACCACCATGCTTCACCATAGGGATGGTGCTAGGTTTCCTCCAGATGTGACGCTTGGCATTCAGGCCAAAGAGTTCAATCTTGGTTTTATCAGACCAGAGAATCTTGTTTCTCATAGTCTGAGAGTCATTAGGTGCCTTTTGGCAAATTCCAAGCGGGCTGTCATGTGCCTTTTACTGAGGAGTGGCTTCCGTCTGGCCACTCTACATAAAGGTGCAGAGATGGTTGTCCTTCTGGAAGGTTCTTCCATCTCCACAGAGGAACTCTAGAGCTCTGTCAGAGTGACCATCGGGTTCTTGTTCACCTCCCTGACCAAGGCCCTTCTCCCCCGATTGCTCAGTTTGGCCGGGCGGCCAGCTCTAGGAAGAGTCTTGGTGGTTCCAAACTTCTTCCATTTAAGAATGATGGAGGCCATTGTGTTCTTGAGGACCTTCAATGCTGCAGAAATGTTTTGGTACCCTTCCCCAGATCTGTGCCTCGACACAATACTGTCTCGGATCTCTACGGACAATTCCTTCGACCTCATGGCATGGTTTTTGCTCTGACATGCACTGTCAACTGTGGGACCTTATATAGACAAGTGTGTGCCTTTCCAAATCATTTCCAATCAATTGAATTTACCACAGGTGGACTCCAATCAAGTTGTAGAAACATCTCAAGGATGATCAATGGAAACAGGATGCACCTAAGCTCAATTTCGAGTCTCATAGCAAAGGGTCTGAATACTTATGTAAATAAGGTATTTCTGTTTTTTATTTTTAATACATTTACAAAAAATTCTAAAAACCTGTTTTCACTTTGCCATTATAGGGTATTTTTTGTAGATTGCTGAGGATGTTTATTTTATTTAATCAATTTTAGAATAAGGCTGTTATGTGTCACGGTTCAGACAGACGACAAGAGGACCACAATTGCGTCACACCAGAAAGTTTATTTAAACTTAAGGGGAAAGGGATGTAGGGAGTGAGTGAAGGCTCCAGGGGTTATCCCGTCCGATGTGCTGGGTCTGTGCCTCCCCCCAGTGGCAACGATGCGTCCGATGACGCCGGTGGTTGGTGGTCCAGAAGTCCTGGGGGGGGGAGGAAACACAGACACAACGGGGCGGAATGAAACCAGGCAGCAGTACAGTTCAAGGGAAATCCAAAATACGTAGTAGCAAGGCAGAAGGCTGGTCAGAGTTACCGGGATTGAAGAGTAGTCAGGAGTCGTAATGGCAGAAGCAGGTCTGGATCTCCTGAGGCAGAAGAGTATCCAAAAACCAGGCAGGTCCGGGGTCACAAAACCAGGGTGAGCCAGAAGCGCGAGCAAACAGGTTCCGGGTGTGAGCTTTGCAGACGATCTGACACAGGAGAGCTGAAAGACAGGGCTATAAATACTGGGAGAGGTTAGTGGGTAATGCAGCGCAGCTGGCAGAGTAATTAGAGCCGAGCAGAGCAGGGACAGGTGGAGCTAGTTAGGCTGAGTAGAGAGAGGGAGGTGAGCAGAGTGGAAGATAGTGGAAACCAATTAAGGTGGTAACCCAGTGGAGTGAGAGGGCTCATGACAGAACCCCCCAAGGGACGGCCCCAGAAGTCCCAAGAGCAACACCACGCCGGGCGGGAGGAGGGGAGCCGGAGGAGGGCTAGAACTCCTCCGAACGGTCCGAGCGAACGTCCTCATCCTCGGAGGAAGCCGGAGGGCCGTGGTCGGGAGATGGGACCGGTCCCGAGACAGGATCAGGCACAGGACAGGAAGCCGAGCGGGCAGGACGGTTAGGGGATCCCTCTGGGGCGGCCCCCTACGGATTGCAGGTTGATCAGGATGCCGTTGGTGGAAAGCGGTGATGAGAGTCCTATCCCCAATCCGACTAGCTGGCACCCAGGTCCTTTCCTCAGGTCCATAGCCCTCCCAGTCAATGAGGTACTGGAGACCCCTACCCCTCCGTCTGGACCGAAGCAGGCGGCGGACGGTGTAAACCAGACCACCTTCGACGAGCCGTGGAGGAGGAGGACAAGGCGCAGCAGGGACCAGCGGACTCCTGGGCACAGGCAGGGGCTGCAGCAATCCGGCTGGGGGCTGGCAGGACGACTTGTGTTGGTTGCAGATGGGGCAGGCTTGGACGAATTCCCGTACATCCTTCCTCAGAGAGGGCCACCAGAACCTCTGGGCGAGCAGGTTGTAAGTGCGGGTGGAGCCAGGGTGACAAGCTAGGCGGGAGTCATGTCCCCACTGAACGACCTGGGACCTCAGGTCTTCGGGGACAAAAGGCGGTCAGCTGGGCAAGTGCTGGGACCTGGCTGGTTACGGAGAGCCTCCAGCACCTGTTCCTCAACAGCCCAGGTCAGAGCTGCAACGATGCAGGGACTTGGCAGAATCGACACAGGGTCCTTGGAGGGGTCAGGAGCGGAGTTAGTAGGTACTGGCCGAGGGGGTAGTGCGGCGGCAAGCAGGCAGGTTCGGTGGCAGTCCTCTCCCCACTCCCTGATCACCCCGGTCACCCAGTCGAGCTGAGGGTTGTGCCGGGCGGAGCCATGGGTAACCCAGGATGAGGGGTTGGCCTGGAGAGGGGAGCAGGTGAAACTGGATAGTTTCTTGATGGTTTCCGGACAGACCCATCGAGACCGGGGGCCGTGACATGAGTGACCGATCCGAGTAAGTGTCCGTCCAGTGCCCGGGCAGGAATAGGAGGTGTCAAACGGAGGTTCTCCAGTCCCAGTTGGCGTGCCAGCTTGATGTCCATTATGTTGGCTTCGGCGCCAGAATCCACCAGAGCAGCCAGGGTGTGAGTTGAGTCAGGGAGGCGGAGGTGAACTTGCAGCAGGGGTTTGCGGTCGGAGGACTGGATGGTCATTGAACTCAACCGGACTCCCCCTATGCCCGGTGAGCTTCGGCCCTTTAAAGGGCAGGTTACCACACGATGTCCATCACCTCCACAATAGAGGCAGAGGTTTGAGGTGAGCGTCGCTGGCGCTCTGCAGGAGTGAGAGAGGCTCGCCCAATCTCCATAGGCTCAGACTGATCAAGCTGACCTGGGTGAGTGGCAGTAGATGACAGGAACCCAGTCGGATCTCTCCGAATGCCGGTAGTAGGTGGACCTTGGCGCCCCCTCTCACGACGACGGGTCTGTATCCTACTGTCGATCCTGACAGTCAGTGCGATGGCTTCATCAAGAGTGGAAGGCAGTTCCTGGGAGACCAACTCGTCCCTTGATATAGTCAGCCAAACTATGGAAGAACGCGTCCACCAACGATGGTGTGTTCCAAGAACTTCGTCTAGCCAGGGTTCGGAAGTCGATGGAATGGTCTGCGACTGTACGTCTGCCTTGTCGAATACTGAACAGTTCACGAGACGCCTCTGCGGTTGGTGAATCCAGGTCAAACACCTTCAGCATCTCCTCAGCAAACAGGTCGAAGGTTGCACATGCGGGGGGTTTGACGTTCGAACTCTGCTGTTCCCCAGAGTCGAGCTCGGCCCGTCAGGTGAGTGATGGCATACCCAACCTTAGCCCCCTCCGTGGCGAAGGTCCTTGGCTGCAAGGAGAACTGAAGTCGGCAGCTAGTCAGGAATGGCCGGACCTGGGTTGAATCGCCGTTGAACCGCTCGGGGTTTCCAATCTTGGGTTCAGAGCAGCGGCTGCAATGACCGGGGCAGGTAACTCGGGGGCAGGGCTGGTGGGCAGACTGGCTGGGGTCAGGTTGGTGAGGAGTTGAATGATCATGGCGAGTTGTTGTTGCTGCTGCTGGGACTGCTGCTGGTGCTGCTGGAACTGCTGATGCTGTTGGTAGCCGGCCTGAAGCAGAGAGGTGATGTCGCCGCTCATGCGGCCTAGCTCTCTCTCAGTGTGTTCCAGGCGTAGCATGGCGGTGGGTTGCTCAGGTTCTTCGGTTTCCATGTCGGGGAAGTGTGCGCTGGGTCCATGATGGTCAGATCGTACTGTCACGGTTCAGACAGACGACAAGAGGACCACAATTGCGTCACACCAGAAAGTTTATTTAAACTTAAGGGGAAAGGGATGTAGGGAGTGAGTGAAGGCTCCAGGGGTTATCCCGTCCGATGTGCTGGGTCTGTGCCTCCCCCCAGTGGCAACGATCGTCCGATGACGCCGGTGGTTGGTGGTCCAGAAGTCCTGGGGGGAGGAAACACAGACACAACGGGGCGGAATGAAACCAGGCAGCAGTACAGTTCAAGGGAAATCCAAAATACGTAGTAGCAAGGCAGAAGGCTGGTCAGAGTTACCGGGATTGAAGAGTAGTCAGGAGTCGTAATGGCAGAAGCAGGTCTGGATCTCCTGAGGCAGAAGAGTATCCAAAAACCAGGCAGGTCCGGGGTCACAAAACCAGGGTGAGCCAGAAGCGCGAGCAAACAGGTTCCGGGTGTGAGCTTTGCAGACGATCTGACACAGGAGAGCTGAAAGACAGGGCTATAAATACTGGGAGAGGTTAGTGGGTAATGCAGCGCAGCTGGCAGAGTAATTAGAGCCGAGCAGAGCAGGGACAGGTGGAGCTAGTTAGGCTGAGTAGAGAGAGGGAGGTGAGCAGAGTGGAAGATAGTGGAAACCAATTAAGGTGGTAACCCAGTGGAGTGAGAGGGCTCATGACAGTTATGTAACAAAATGTGGTTAAAGTGAAGGGGTCTGAATACTTTCCGAAGGCACTGGTACGTGTGTGGAAACATTTCATCACAGGTAAAACATTTAACTTGTTTAGTACAGTCTGTTTGTAACTCCACTCACTACTTGTAGCTGTATAGTCTGTTTGTAACTCCACTCACTACTTGTAGCTGTATAGTCTGTTTGTAACTCCACTCACTACTTGTAGCTGTATAGTCTGTTTGTAACTCCACTCACTACTTGTAGCTGTATAGTCTGTTTGTAACTCCACTCACTACTTGTAGCTGTATAGTCTGTTTGTAACTCCACTCACTACTTGTAGCTGTATAGTCTGTTTGTAACTCCACTCACTACTTGTAGCTGTATAGTCTGTTTGTAACTCCACTCACTACTTGTAGCTGTATAGTCTGTTTGTAACTCCACTCACTACTTGTAGCTGTATAGTCTGTTTGTAACTCCACTCACTACTTGTAGCTGTATAGTTTGTTTGTAACTCCACTCACTACTTGTAGCTGTATAGTCTGTTTGTAACTCCACTCACTACTTGTAGCTGTATAGTCTGTTTGTAACTCCACTCACTACTTGTAGCTGTATAGTCTGTTTGTAACTCCACTCACTACTTGTAGCTGTATAGTCTGTTTGTAACTCCACTCACTACTTGTAGCTGTATAGTTTGTTTGTAACTCCACTCACTACTTGTAGCTGTATAGTCTGTTTGTAACTCCACTCACTACTTGTAGCTGTATAGTCTGTTTGTAACTCCACTCACTACTTGTAGCTGTATAGTCTGTTTGTAACTCCACTCACTACTTGTAGCTGTATAGTCTGTTTGTAACTCCACTCACTACTTGAAGCTGTATAGTTTGTTTGTAACTCCACTCACTACTTGTAGCTGTATAGTCTGTTTGTAACTCCACTCACTACTTGTAGCTGTATAGTCTGTTTGTAACTCCACTCACTACTTGTAGCTGTATAGTCTGTTTGTAACTCCACTCACTACTTGTAGCTGTATAGTCTGTTTGTAACTCCACTCACTACTTGTAGCTGTATAGTCTGTTTGTAACTCCACTCACTACTTGTAGCTGTATAGTCTGTTTGTAACACCACTCACTACTTGTAGCTGTATAGTCTGTTTGTAACTCCACTCACTACTTGTAGCTGTATAGTCTGTTTGTAACTCCACTCACTACTTGTAGCTGTATAGTCTGTTTGTAACTCCACTCACTACTTGTAGCTGTATAGTCTGTTTGTAACTCCACTCACTACTTGTAGCTGTATAGTCTGTTTGTAACTCCACTCACTACTTGTAGCTGTATAGTCTGTTTGTAACTCCACTCACTACTTGTAGCTGTATAGTCTGTTTGTAACTCCACTCACTACTTGTAGCTGTATAGTCTGTTTGTAACTCCACTCACTACTTGTAGCTGTATAGTTTGTTTGTAACTCCACTCACTACTTGTAGCTGTATAGTCTGTTTGTAACTCCACTCACTACTTGTAGCTGTATAGTCTGTTTGTAACTCCACTCACTACTTGTAGCTGTATAGTCTGTTTGTAACTCCACTCACTACTTGTAGCTGTATAGTCTGTTTGTAACACCACTCACTACTTGTAGCTGTATAGTCTGTTTGTAACTCCACTCACTACTTGTAGCTGTATAGTCTGTTTGTAACTCCACTCACTACTTGTAGCTGTATAGTCTGTTTGTAACTCCACTCACTACTTGTAGCTGCATAGTCTGTTTGTAACTCCACTCACAACTTGTAGCTGTATAGTCTGTTTGTAACTCCACTCACTACTTGTAGCTGTATAGTCTGTTTGTAACTCCACTCACTACTTGTAGCTGTATAGTCTGTTTGTAACTCCACTCACTACTTGTAGCTGTATAGTCTGTTTGTAACTCCACTCACTACTTGTAGCTGTATAGTCTGTTTGTTTGTGTTGTTGGTCCTGGCTAGCTTAATGTTCCGGTAGCTAGCTAGCTAGCACTCACTCGTGTGGCTGCTAGCGCCATCATGAAAAGGGGCATGAGGGAAGCCCTACAATATTACGTGTTTCTAAGTAGTGAGAACGCTCGGGAGCAGGCGATGTTGACAAGTCATCTTTAGACATGTTGTACTTTTGTAATTGACTAAAACAAGCAGACAACAAGAACATTGCGTTTGAAAGAAGACACGTTTTTTCTGTGAGCCAATGGAGTAACCTAGATAACCACAGGTTGTTTTCCCCAAAGGCAGGCGGGGCCGCGACGTTCTATCTAATACCGACTGAGACTATTTTAAAGGCAGGTAACCTGCTCAGGAGGAGGCCATTGTGAGCTTGTCATGTTAGGTACAGGGCAGAGAGGGAGGAGCTTGTCAGGTTAAGTGTAGGACAGAGAGGGAGGAGCTTGTTAGGTTAGGTACAGGACAGAGAGGGAGGAGCTTGTCAGGTTAGGTACAGGGCAGAGAGGGAGGAGCTTGTCAGGTTAGGTACAGGGCAGAGAGGGAGGAGCTTGTCAGGTTAGGTACAGGGCAGAGAGGGAGGAGCTTGTCAGGTCAGGTACAGGGCAGAGAGGGAGGAGCTTGTCAGGTCAGGTACAGGGCAGAGAGGGAGGAGCTTGTCAGGTCAGGTACAGGGCAGAGAGGGTGAAATCAGACTGTGTCCCAGACTGTGTGCACCCTATATGACTAGAAACCCATAGGGTCTTGGTCAAAAGTAGTGCACTATAAAGGGAAAAGAGTACCATTTGGGAAGCATCCAGAGAGAAACGCATTACCTCGGCAATCAGCTGAAGGCCAGCGTAGTCAATGACAGATGTTTCGGGGGCCCATTAGTGAGTCCTATAGCGATACGCTAATATATACAGTACGCCTGAGTCTGAAATGGCACCCTATTCCGTAATACTGTCCTACTGTTGACAAGGGCCCGTAGGGTTCTAGTGGCACCCTATTCCGTAATACTGTCCTACTGTTGACAAGGGCCCGTAGGGTTCTAGTGGCACCCTATTCCGTAATACTGTCCTACTGTTGACAAGGGCCCGTAGGGTTCTAGTGGCACCCTATTCCGTAATACTGTCCTACTGTTGACAAGGGCCCGTAGGGTTCTAGTGGCACCCTATTCCGTAATACTGTCCTACTGTTGACAAGGGCCCGTAGGGGTTCTAGTGGCACCCTATTCCGTAATACTGTCCTACTGTTGACAAGGGCCCGTAGGGTTCTAGTGGCACCCTATTCCGTAATACTGTCCTACTGTTGACAAGGGCCCGTAGGGTTCTAGTGGCACCCTATTCCGTAATACTGTCCTACTGTTGACAAGGGCCCGTAGGGTTCTAGTGGCACCCTATTCCGTAATACTGTCCTACTGTTGACAAGGGCCCGTAGGGTTCTAGTGGCACCCTATTCCGTAATACTGTCCTACTGTTGACAAGGGCCCGCAGGGTTCTAGTGGCACCCTATTCCGTAATACTGTCCTACTGTTGACAAGGGCCCGTAGGGTTCTAGTGGCACCCTATTCCGTAATACTGTCCTACTGTTGACAAGGGCCCGTAGGGGTTCTAGTGGCACCCTATTCCGTAATACTGTCCTACTGTTGACAAGGGCCCGTAGGGTTCTGGTGGCACCCTATTCCGTAATACTGTCCTACTGTTGACAAGGGCCCGTAGGGTTCTAGTGGCACCCTATTCCGTAATAATGTCCTACTGTTGACAAGGGCCCGTAGGGTTCTAGTGGCACCCTATTCCGTAATACTGTCCTACTGTTGACAAGGGCCCGTAGGGTTCTAGTGGCACCCTATTCCGTAATAATGTCCTACTGTTGACAAGGGCCCGTAGGGCATTACCTAGTCAAAGGTAATGCACTATATAGGGAATAAGGTTCCTTTTGAGATATTTCACCAAAGCTGGCTAACCTATATATTAATGGTAACCTATATATTAATGGTAACCTATATATTAATGGTAACCTATATATTAATGGTAACATAAATATTAATGGTAATATATATTAATGCTAACCTATATATTATTGGTAACATATATATTAATGCTAACCTATATATTAATGCTAACATATATATGAATGGTAATATATATGAATGCTAGCCTATATATTAATGCGAACCTATATATTAATGCTAACCTATATATTAATGGTAATATATATTAATGGTAACCTATATATTAATGGTAACATATATATCAATGGTAATATATATTAATGCTAACTTATATATTCATGTTAACCTATATATTAATGGTAACATATATATTAATGGTAATATATATTAATGCTAACCTATATATTAATGGTAACATATATATTAATGCTAACCTATATATTAATGCTAACATATAAATTAATGGTAATATATATTAATGCTAACCTATATATTAATGCTAACCTATATATTAATGGTAATATATATGAATGGTAACATATACAGTGGGGAGAACAAGTATTTGATACACTGCCGATTTTGCAGATTTTCCTACTTACAAAGCATGTAGAGATCTGTAATTTCAAAATGTGGAAAAAATCCAGAAAATCATTGTCTGATTTTTAAGTAATTAATTTGCATTTTATTGCATGACATAAGTCTTTGATATATCAGAAAAGCAGAACTTAATATTTGGTACAGAAACCTTTGTTTGCAATTACAGAGATCATATGTTTCCTGTAGGTCTTGACCAGGTTTGCACACACTGCAGCAGGGATTTTGGCCCATTCCTCCATACAGACCTTCTCCAGATCCTTCATGGTTCGGGGCTGTCGCTGGGCAATACGGACTTTCAGCTCCCTCCAAAGATTTCCTATTGGGTTCAGGTCTGGAGACTGGCTAGGCCACTCCAGGACATTGAGATGCTTCTTACGGAGCCACTCCTTAGTTGCCCTGGCTGTGTGTTTCGGGTCATTGTCATGCTGGAAGACCCAGCCACGACCCATCTTCAATGCTCTTACTAAGGGAAGGAGGTTGTTGGCCAAGATCTCACGATACATGGCCCCATCCATCCTCCCCTCAATACGGTGCAGTCGTCCTGTCCCCTTTGCAGAAAAGCATCCCCAAATAATGATGTTTCCACCATGCTTCACGGTTGGGATGGTGTTCTTGGGGTTGTACTCATCCTTCTTCTTCCTCCAAACACGACGAGTGGAGTTTAGACCAAAAAGCTATATTTTTGTCTCATCAGACCACATGACCTTCTCCCATTCCTCCTCTGGATCATCCAGATGGTCATTGGCAAACTTCAGACGGGCCTGGACATGCGCTGGTTTGAGCAGGGGGACCTTGCGTGCGCTGCAGGATTTTAATCCATGACGGCGTAGTGTGTTACTAATGGTTTTCTTTGAGACTGTGGTCCCAGCTCTCTTCAGGTAATTGACCAGGTCCTGCCGTGTAGTTCTGGGCTGATCCCTCACCTTCCTCATGATAATTGATGCCACACGAGGTGAGATCTTGCATGGAGCCCCAGACCGAGGGTGATTGACCGTCATCTTGAACGTCTTCCATTTTCTAATAATTGCGCCAACAGTTGTTGCCTTCTCACCAAGCTGCTTGCCTATTGTCCTGTAGCCCATCCCAGCCTTGTGCAGGTCTACAATTTTATCCCTGATGTCCTTACACAGCTCTCTGGTCTTGGCCATTGTGGAGAGGTTGGAGTCTGTTTGATTGAGTGTGTGGACAGGTGTCTTTTATACAGGTAACGAGTTCAAACAGGTGCAGTTAATACAGGTAATGAGTGGAGAACAGGAGGGCTTCTTAAAGAAAAACTAACAGGTCTGTGAGAGCCGGAATTCTTACTGGTTGGTAGGTGATCAAATACTTATGTCATGCAATAAAATGCAAATTAATTACTTAAAAATCATACAATGTGATTTTCTGGATTTTTGTTTTAGATTCCGTCTCTCACAGTTGAAGTGTACCTATGATAAAAATTACAGACCTCTACATGCTTTGTAAGTAGGAAAACCTGCAAAATCGGCAGTGTATCAAAACTTGTTCTCCCCACTGTATATTAATGGTAACATATATATTAATGGTCATATATATTAATGGTAACCTATATATTAATCTAACCTATATATTAATGGTAGCCTATATATTCATGATAACCTATATATTAATGGTCATATATATTAATGCTAACCTATATTTTAATGCTAACATATATATTAATGCTAACCTATATATTAATGGTAATATATATTAATGCTAACCTATATATTAATGGTACCCTATATATTAATGGTAATATATATTAATGCTAACCTATATATTAATGCTAACCTATATATGAATGGTAATATATATTAATGCTAACCTATATATTAATGGTAATCTATATTTTAATGGTAATATATATTAATGCTAACCTATATATTAATGCTAACCTATATATTAATGGTAATATATATTAATGCTAACCTATATATTAATGGTAACCTACAGTGAGGGAAAAAAGTTTCTACCATTTGCGAATAATCGCACCAACTGTTGTCACCTTCTCAAGAAGCTGCTTGGCGATGGTCTTGTATAACCCATTCCAGCCTTGTGTAGGTCTACAATCTTGTCCCTGACATTGTTGGAGAGCTCTTTGGTCTTGGCCATGGTGGAGAGTTTGGAATCTGATTGATTGATTGCTTCTGTGGACAGGTGTCTTTTATACAGGTAACAAACTGAGATTAGGAGCACTCCCTTTAAGAGTGTGCTCCTAATCTCAGCTCGTTACCTGTATAAAAGAAACCTTGGAGCCAGAAATCTTTCTGATTGAGAGGGGGTCAAATACTTATTTCCCTCATTAAAATGTAAATCAATTTATAACATTTTTGACATGCGTTTTTCTGGATTTTGTTGTTGTTATTCTGTCTCTCACTGTTCAAATAAACCTACCATTAAAATTATAGACTGATCATGTCTTTGTCAGTGGGCAAACGTACAAAATCAGCAGGGGATCAAATACTTTTTTCCCCCTCACTGTATATATTAATGGGTTCCAGCTACATTCTTGAACTGTTATGAGCAAAACCTAATCCAAAAATTCCATGTAACAGGCAGTGCAACAGATGTTTTCAAATTGAAGTCAGTCCACACACACACGCACATACGCACACACACACACACACACACACACACACACACACACACACACACACACACACACACACACACACACACACACACACACACACACACACACACAAATAGGCACATCATGAGGCTGTTGCAAAGCTTTTATTGAAGGAAGGGAAGTAAACATGACAACATGTTCCTGCCAAAGGTCCTATGTGTGCTGCCAATAAGCTAACTTTAGCTGCAGAGGGTCAAATCATGTTCATTGGGTTACATTATATAAATGACTTACATCTTATCATTGGCTATTCAGAGTTTCTGTGTTGATCAAGTATGTATCCAGTGTCACTATAAACCAGAGGACGACGGCTCATAGTAATGGCTGGAACGGAATCAATGGATCGGTATCAAACACATACAACACATGGTTTCCATGTGTTTGATGCCATTCCATTTTACTCCATTCCAGCCATTACTATGAGCCATCCTCCCATCACCAGCCTCCTCTGCCTGTATCACATATCACCAGTAATGACATCATAGGATATTTCAGAATGTTAAATAATACCTGTTAGACATTGAAAGGTATGATTTTACTCTCCTTGGCGTCCCAAATGGCACCCTATCCCCTGTATCGTACACTGCTTTTGACTAGGGCCCATAGAGCTCTGGTCAAAAGAAGTGCACTATATAGGGAATACGGTGCCATTTGGGACACAGTAAATGAGAGTTATGTTATTTTTGATGGGACATTAAAACAGACAACAGTGACACAGTACAAGCTACACTGTGCTTCAGGCATGGATTGTAGGCAAAGGCACTTTGCAAAAAGACTGTGACAGTTGTAGACAACACAAATACAATGGAATGGAAGAATGCACAAAACACTAATGTGACAAACACTTATATCCCCTGAAGCTGCTTCTTTCACCTCATATCCTTGTTTATATCAATCATTGTTTAAATGTAAAAAATAGCAAAGCTTTGACAGGCAAAGGGACGGGACACAATGAAGCTACCAGTATATCAATCAACCTGATCGAGACATCTGTTAACTCCTTGATATCATATTCAATTAAAAATGCATTGAAACGACGTGTGTGACAACACTCCAATGAGGACTAAAACACTATTACTGATGTAATGGCACATCCTTCAGCATGGGTTCAGATCCCCTCTCTACCATTGTTAGGCCCTAGTGTTGTGATGGTACAAACTTCAGCATGGGTTCAGACCCCCTCTCTACCATTGTTAGGCCCTAGTCTTGTGATGATGGCACATCCTTCAGCATGGGTTCAGATCCCCTCTCTACCATTGTTAGGCCCTAGTGTTGTGATGGTACAAACTTCAGCATGGGTTCAGATCCCCTCTCTACCATTGTTAGGCCCTAGTGTTGTGATGGTACAAACTTCAGCATGGGTTCAGATCCCCTCTCTACCATTGTTAGGCCCTAGTGTTGTGATGGTACAAACTTCAGCATGGGTTCAGACCCCCTCTCTACCATTGTTAGGCCCTAGTGTTGTGATGGTACATCCTTCAGCATGGGTTCAGACCCCCTCTCTACCATTGTTAGGCCCTAGTGTTGTGATGGTACAAACTTCAGCATGGGTTCAGATCCCCTCTACAATTGTTAGGCCCTAGTGTTGTGATGGTACAAACTTCAGCATGGGTTCAGACCCCCTCTCTACCATTGTTAGGGCCTAGTGTTGTGATAATACATCCTTCAGCATGGAGGATTTCACAAGATAATAATAATATTAATGGAAATAATGTTTTCTTTGGCTTTTCTCACATCATGGTAAAGGGAGTTATTAGAGGGGAATTAGTAATTACACTTTTCTTCAAGTGCATTTTAATTAAGTAATATGTAAAGAAACATAGGCCCCAAAATGATAATCCTACGGTACAGTAGACTTCAAAACAGCTCCACCACATGTCCCAAACACTCATTCAGAGTAAATCTGGAATATCATGCGCCCTTCTTATCCCATCTACAATTCATTTACATTTTTAGTCATTTAGCAGACGCTCTTATCCAGAGCGACTTACAGGAGCAATTAGGGTTAAGTGCCTTGCTCAAAGGGCACATCGACAGATTTTTCACCTAGTCGGCTCGGGGATTAGAACCAGCGACGTTTCAGTTACTGGGCACAACGCTCTTACCCACTAAGCTACCTGCCGCCTCATCTAGAACTAAAGATATATACCACATAAACGAATGAATTGATGCCAATGGGTAAACCTCTACTGACATGTAATGACACAAAGACCTACAGCACGAAGAACAACATGTATGGTCGAATCTGTACAGTTTAAATAGTATCCCCTTAATAGTAAAACGTCTGCATATCTTCATTGGTAAAGTGTCAATGCAATCGATTATACAAAACCAAAAACCATTGCATACCGATGTGAATCTTCTTTGTTTCTGTTTAAAATCAGAACACCTAGAAAAACATATAATAGTGTGTTTACAGTTCAGCAGGAAAAAAACTACTTCAATGTCCTACTTGAGTCAAAGTAAAGATACCTTAATAGAAAATCACTAAAGTAAAAGTGAAAATCACCCAGTAAAATACTACTTGAGTAAAAGTCTAAAAGTATCTGGTTTTAAATATACTTAAGTACAATGGTGGAAAAAGTACTAAATTGTCATACTTGAGTAAAAGTAAAAATGTTAAAGTAAATGCTATAAATCAAATTCCTTGTATTAAGCAAACCAGACGGCATGATTTTACGGATAGCCAGGGGCACACTCCAACACTCAGACATAATTTACAAACGCAATATGTGTGTTTAGTGAGTCCACCAGATCGGATGACAACACCTTCTCTTGATAAGTGTGTGAATTGGACCATATTGCTGTCCTGCCTGAGCAATCTTAAATGTAACGTGTACTTTTGGGTGTCAGGAAAAATATATGGGAGTAAAAAGTACATTTTTTCTTTAGAAATGTAGTGAAGTAAAAATAAAAGTTGTCAAAAATATAAATAGTAATGTACAGATAACCGCAGAAAACGACTTAAGTAGTATTTTAAAGTATTTTTACTTAAGTACTTTACACCACTGCAGTTCAGAAAATTATTATTTACTTATTGGTCAACAAAAAGAATACACAAAGGACTAACAAGTCTAACAAAATGAATCCTCTACAGGTTTGTACCACCGTGACCACCAACGAATGCTGAACCAGTTCATTTTACGAGAAAATGCCAGAGATGTTTACCCCGATCACTGAAAGAGGTTGCAACTTGCATAACCTCTCTTTCTGCTTCTTTTTGATTTATTTTCCATAAAGAATTATTCAGAGATCCTTTACATCAATTCTATATGATTACACTGTAAGACTATCTGTTAACCTTGTTTATGGAACTGAATTACTGTATTCACTCTAAATTAATACAGTGAACTGTGATGTGAATTACTGTATAAAAACTGTAATATCTTATGTTTCACCGAGTCGTGGCTGAACGACGACATGGACAACATACAGCTAGCGGGCTATACGCTACATCGGCAGGATAGAACGGCTGACTCCGGTAAGACAAGGGGTGGCGGTCTGTGTATATTTGTAAACAACAGCTGGTGCACAAAATCAAATACTAAGGTTTTGCTCGCCTGAGGTAGAGTACCTTATGATAAGCTGTAGACCACACTATTTACCAAGAGAGTTTTCATCTATATTTTTCATAGCTGTCTATTTACCACCACAAACCGATGCTGGCATTAAGATTGCACTCAATGAGCTGTATAAGGCCATAACTAAACAGGAAAACGCTCATCCAGAGGCAGCGCTCCTAGTGGCCGGGGACTTTAATGCAGGGAAACTTAAATCCGTTCTACCTCATTTCTACCAGCATGTTAAATGTGCAGCCAGAGGAAATAATACTCTAGACCACCTTTACTCCACACACAGAGACGCATACAAAGCTCTCCCTCGCCCTCCATTTGGCAAATCTGACCATAACTCTATCCTCCTGATTCCTGCTTATAAGCAAAAACTAAAGCAGGAAGCACCAGTGACTCGGTCAATAAAGAAGTGGTCAGATGAAGCAGATGCTAAGCTACAGGACTGTTTTGCTAGCACAGACTGGAACATGTTCCGGGATTCTTCAGATAGCATTGAGGAGTACACCACATCAGTCACTGGCTTCATCAATAAGTGCATCGATGACGTCGTCCCCACAGTGACCGTACGTACATACCCCAACCAGAAGCCATGGATTACAGGCAACATCTGCACTGAGCTAAAAGGTAGAGCTGCCGCTTTCAAGGAGCGGGACTCTAACCCGGATGCTTATAAGAAATCCTGCTATGCCCTCCGACGAACCATCAAACAGGCAAAGAGTCAATACAGGACTAAGATTTAATCGTACTACACCGGCTCTGATGCTCATCGGATGTGGCAGGGCTTGAAAACTATTACAGACTACAAAAGGAAGCACAGCCGCGAGCTGCCCAGTGACACAAGCCTACCAGATGAGCTAAATCACTTCTATGCTCGCTTCGAAGCAAGCAACACTGAAGCATGCATGAGAGCACCAGCTGTTCCGGATGACTATGTGATCACGCTCTCCATAGCCGATGTGAGTAAGACTTTTAAACAGGTCAACATTCACAAGGCCGCAGGGCCAGATGGATTACCAGGACATGTACTCCGAGCATGTGCTGACCAACTGGCAAGTGTCTTCACCAACATTTTCAACATGTCCCTGACTGAGTCTGTAATACCAACATGTTTCAAGCAGACCACCATAGTCGCCGTGCCCAAGGACACTAAGATAACCTGCCTAAATGACTACTGACCCGTAGCACTGACGTCTGTAGCCATGAAGTGCTTTGAAAGGCTGGTCATGGCTCACATCAACACCATTATCCCAGAAATCCTAGACCCACTCCAATTTGCATACTGCCCCAACAGATCCACAGATGATGCAATCTCTATTGCACTCCACACTGCCCTTTCCCACCTGGACAAGAGGAACACCTATGTGAGAATGCTATTCATTGACTACAGCTCAGCGTTCAACATCATAGTGCCTTCAAAGCTCATCAATAAGCTAAGGATCCTGGGACTAAACACCTCCCTCTGCAACTGGATCCTGGACTTCCTGACGGGCCGCCACCAGGTGGTAAGGGTAGGTAACAACACATCTGCCACGCTGATCCTCAACACGGGGGCCCCTCAGGGGTGCGTGCTCAGTCCCCTCCTGTACTCCCTGTTCACCCATGACTGCATGGCCAGGCATGACTCCAACTCCATCATTAAGTTTGCCGACGACACAACAGTGGTAGGCCTGATCACCGACAACGATGAGACAGTCTATAGGGAGGAGGTCAGAGACCTGGCCGTGTGGTGCCAGGATAACAACCTCTCCCTCAACGTGACCAAGACAAAGGAGATGATTGTGGACTACAGGAAAAAAAAGAGGATAAGGACACAAGAGGACACAGCCCCATTCTCATCGACGGGGCTGTAGTGGAGCAGGTTGAGAGCTTCAAGTTCCTTGATGTCCACATCACCAACGAACTATCATGGGCCAAACACACCAAGACAGTCGTGAAGAGGGCATGACAAAGCCTATTCCCCCTCAGGAGACTGAAAAGATTTGGCATGGGTCCTCAGATCCTCAAAAGGTTCTACAGCTGCACCATCGAGAGCATCCTGACTGGTTGCATCACCACCTGGTATGGCAACTGCTCGGCCTCCGACCGCAAGGCACTACAGAGGGTAGTACGTACGGCCCAGTACATCACTGGGGCCAAGCTTCCTGCCATCCAGGACCTCTATACCAGGCGGTGTCAGAGGAATGCCCTCAAAATTGTCAAAGACTCCAGCCACCCTAGTCATAGACTGTTCTCTCTGCTAACGCATGGCAAGCGGTACCGGAACGCTAAGTCTAGGTTCAAAAGGCTTCTCAACAGCTTCTACCCCCAAGCCATAAGACTCCTGAACAGCTAATCATGGCTACCCGGACTACTTGCACTGCCCCCCCACCCCATCTTTTTACGCTGCTGCTACTCTGTTAATTATTTATGCAGTGTCACTTTAACGCTACCCACATGTACATATTACCTCAACTAGCTCAACTAGCCGGTGCCCCCGCACATTGACTCTGCACCGGTACCCCCTGTATATAGCCTCCCTACTGTTATTTTATTTTACTTCTGCTCTTTTTTTCTCAACACTTTTTTGTTGTTGTTGTTTTATTTTACTTTTTTATTAACAAATAAATGCATTGTTGGTTAAGGGCTGTAAGTAAGCATTTCACAGTAATGTCTACACCTGTTGTATTCGGCGCATGTGGCAAATAACATTTGATTTGATTTGATTTGATACTCTCTAAATTAATACAGTGAACTGTGATGTGCGTCAAGTCAGAAAAGCATCCTACTTGGCTTAAAGAAGTACATCATTTTATTATGAATGAGAGAAGTATTATTCTACTTGGCTTGAAGAACTACATCATTTTATTATGAATGAGCGAAGTATTGAACAGATACGTATTCAGGCTCTATATTGAACTATTGAAAGTCGCTCTGGATAAGAGCGTCTGCTAAATGACTAAAATGTAAAATGTAAATGTAAATGTATTGCCTATAGAACAGATACCTATAGAACAGACTTCGGTCTCCTTTAGTTAAGGCCTCAGAATCACCAAGGCAATTCATTGCGAGTCCAAATGAATGAAATATTATAACTTCAACAGGATTGCATATATACAGCACATCCTGATTCAACAACACACATAATTCTATTTTTGGTGTTTATTTTTGGAGGACCATCTAATGGAGCATTCACTGTGTGTGTTTATCACTGACTGTATTGTTTGTGCAATAGAGCAGGCTGTGTGTTTGCTGTAGGATCTGGGTAGAAGTTGCACACATTTGGGAGTTGCTGTTCATCTGTGGTTCTGTCCCAAATAGTACCCTATTCCCTTTATAGGGCCCATAGAGCTATGGATGAAAGTAGTGCACTATATAGTGAATAGGGGCGGCAGGTAGCTTAGTGGGTAAGAGCGTTGTGCCAGTAACCGAAAGGTCGCTGGTTCTAATCCCCGAGCCGACTAGGTGAAAAATCTGTCGATGTGCCCTTGAGCAAGGCACTTAACCCTAATTGCTCCTGTAAGTCGCTCTGGATAAGAGCGTCTGCTAAATGACTAAAATGTAAAATGTAAATAGGGTGTTATTTAGAACGCATCCTCAGCATTAGCAACCCCCATAAAACAATGTTTCTTATTAACAGTGAGAACAGTTCATCCCTACTTATAGACAAGGGATGAGATTAAAACTGATTCAGCTCTCGTATCATGTCTACGGCCGGCAGGGCATTCTGCTAAATCATAATGGACAGTTACTCTTCATGATATATGCTGTAGTATGAACGGCTTAGGAACCAGCTGTTAGAGTTGAGAGGCTTGGACCACTTTCTGTATACAGTGAGACAGGGATGGGGTCAATTCCATTTAAATTCCAGTCAATAGAAGAAGTACACTGAAATTAGCACAGACTAGCACATTGCTTTTCAATGAGGAACATTTGGAATTGGAGTTTGTTTTGCTTTCTGAATTGACTGGAATTGAAATTGAATTCACTCCAACCCTGCAATAAGCGCAAGGCCTCCCCAGAATGTGTGCATCGTGCAAAAATGTCCGTTAGTGTGTGCTTCTGTTAACTGGGAGTGTCAGAGCTGTTTATTTATACTAAAATATACCAAGTAAATCTGTGAGATAAAAACATTTATGCTGACTCTTCGTAAAGGTAAATAACAAACAGTTTAATTTGTAAAAGTTTCTAATGCTGGTATTAAGAGTCTAGTTGTTGTGAGCTCTGTCTGAACTGAATCTAGTCTAGTTGTTGTGAGCCTAGCTCTCTGTCTGAACTGAATCTAGTCTAGTTGTTGTGAGCCTAGCTCTCTGTCTGAACTGAATCTAGTCTAGTTGTTGTGAGCTCTCTGTCTGAACTGAATCTAGTCTAGTTGTTGTGAGCCTAGCTCTCTGTCTGAACTGAATCTAGTCTAGTTGTTGTGAGCCTAGCTCTGTCTGAACTGAATCTAGTCTAGTTGTTGTGAGCCTAGCTCTCTGTCTGAACTGAATCTAGTCTAGTTGTTGTGAGCCTAGCTCTCTGTCTGAACTGAATCTAGTCTAGTTGTTGTGAGCCTAGCTCTCTGTCTGAACTGAATCTAGTCTAGTTGTTGTGAGCCTAGCTCTCTATCTGAACTGAATCTAGTCTAGTTGTTGTGAGCCTAGCTCTCTGTCTGAACTGAATCTAGTCTAGTTGTTGTGAGCCTAGCTCTCTGTCTGAACTGAATCTAGTCTAGTTGTTGTGAGCTTAGCTCTCTGTCTGAACTGAATCTAGTCTAGTTGTTGTGAGCCTAGCTCTCTGTCTGAACTGAATCTAGTCTAGTTGTTGTGAGCCTAGCTCTCTGTCTGAACTGAATCTAGTCTAGTTGTTGTGAGCCTAGCTCTCTGTCTGAACTGAATCTAGTCTAGTTGTTGTGAGCCTAGCTCTCTGTCTGAACTGAATCTAGTCTAGTTGTTGTGAGCCTAGCTCTCTGTCTGAACTGAATCTAGTCTAGTTGTTGTGAGCCTAGCTCTGTCTGAACTGAATCTAGTCTAGTTGTTGTGAGCCTAGCTCTCTGTCTGAACTGAATCTAGTCTAGTTGTTGTGAGCCTAGCTCTCTGTCTGAACTGAATCTAGTCTAGTTGTTGTGAGCCTAGCTCTCTGTCTGAACTGAATCTAGTCTAGTTGTTGTGAGCCTAGCTCTCTGTCTGAACTGAATCTAGTCTAGTTGTTGTGAGCCTAGCTCTCTGTCTGAACTGAATCTAGTCTAGTTGTTGTGAGCCTAGCTCTCTGTCTGAACTTAATCTAGTCTAGTTGTTGTGAGCCTAGCTCTCTGTCTGAACTGAATCTAGTCTAGTTGTTGTGAGCCTAGCTCTCTGTCTGAACTGAATCTAGTCTAGTTGTTGTGAGCCTAGCTCTCTGTCTGAACTGAATCTAGTCTAGTTGTTGTGAGCCTAGCTCTGTCTGAACTGAATCTAGTCTAGTTGTTGTGAGCCTAGCTCTGTCTGAACTGAATCTAGTCTAGTTGTTGTGAGCCTAGCTCTCTGTCTGAACTGAATCTAGTCTAGTTGTTGTGAGCCTAGCTCTCTGTCTGAACTGAATCTAGTCTAGTTGTTGTGAGCCTAGCTCTCTGTCTGAACTGAATCTAGTCTAGTTGTTGTGAGCTTAGCTCTCTGTCTGAACTGAATCTAGTCTAGTTGTTGTGAGTCTAGCTCTCTGTCTGAACTGAATCTAGTCTAGTTGTTGTGAGCCTAGCTCTCTGTCTGAACTGAATATAGTCTAGTTGTTGTGAGCCTAGCGCTCTGTCTGAACTGAATCTAGTCTAGTTGTTGTGAGCCTAGCTCTCTGTCTGAACTGAATCTAGTCTAGTTGTTGTGAGCCTAGCTCTCGGTCTGAACTTAATCTAGTCTAGTTGTTGTGAGCCTAGCTCTCTGTCTGAACTGAATCTAGTCTAGTTGTTGTGAGACTAGCTCTGTCTGAACGGAATCTAGTCTAGTTGTTGTGAGCCTAGCTCTGTCTGAACGGAATCTAGTCTAGTTGTTGTGAGCTTAGCTCTGTCTGAACTGAATCTAGTCTAGTTGTTGTGAGCCTAGCTCTGTCTGAACTGAATCTAGTCTAGTTGTTGTGAGCCTAGCTCTCTGTCTGAACTGAATCTAGTCTAGTTGTTGTGAGCCTAGCTCTCTGTCTGAACTGAATCTAGTCTAGTTGTTGTGAGCCTAGCTCTCTGTCTGAACTGAATCTAGTCTAGTTGTTGTGAGCTTAGCTCTCTGTCTGAACTGAATCTAGTCTAGTTGTTGTGAGTCTAGCTCTCTGTCTGAACTGAATCTAGTCTAGTTGTTGTGAGCCTAGCTCTCTGTCTGAACTGAATATAGTCTAGTTGTTGTGAGCCTAGCGCTCTGTCTGAACTGAATCTAGTCTAGTTGTTGTGAGCCTAGCTCTCTGTCTGAACTGAATCTAGTCTAGTTGTTGTGAGCCTAGCTCTCGGTCTGAACTTAATCTAGTCTAGTTGTTGTGAGCCTAGCTCTCTGTCTGAACTGAATCTAGTCTAGTTGTTGTGAGACTAGCTCTGTCTGAACGGAATCTAGTCTAGTTGTTGTGAGCCTAGCTCTCTGTCTGAACTGAATCTAGTCTAGTTGTTGTGAGCTTAGCTCTCTGTCTGAACTGAATCTAGTCTAGTTGTTGTGAGCCTAGCGCTCTGTCTGAACTGAATCTAGTCTAGTTGTTGTGAGCCTAGCTCTGTCTGAACGGAATCTAGTCTAGTTGTTGTGAGCCTAGCTCTGTCTGAACGGAATCTAGTCTAGTTGTTGTGAGCTTAGCTCTCTGTCTGAACTGAATCTAGTCTAGTTGTTGTGAGCCTAGCTCTGTCTGAACGGAATCTAGTCTAGTTGTTGTGAGCCTAGCTCTGTCTGAACTGAATCTAGTCTAGTTGTTGTGAGCCTAGCTCTCTGTCTGAACTGAATCTAGTCTAGTTGTTGTGAGCCTAGCTCTCTGTCTGAACTGAATCTAGTCTAGTTGTTGTGAGCCTAGCTCTCGTCTGAACTGAATCTAGTCTAGTTGTTGTGAGCTTAGCTCTCTGTCTGAACTGAATCTAGTCTAGTTGTTGTGAGACTAGCTCTCTGTCTGAACTGAATCTAGTCTAGTTGTTGTGAGCCTAGCTCTGTCTGAACTGAATCTAGTCTAGTTGTTGTGAGCTTAGCTCTCTGTCTGAACTGAATCTAGTCTAGTTGTTGTGAGCCTAGCTCTCTGTCTGAACTGAATCTAGTCTAGTTGTTGTGAGCCTAGCTCTGTCTGAACTGAATCTAGTCTAGTTGTTGTGAGCCTAGCTCTGTCTGAACTGAATCTAGTCTAGTTGTTGTGAGCCTAGCTCTCTGTCTGAACTGAATCTAGTCTAGTTGTTGTGAGCCTAGCTCTCTGTCTGAACTGAATTTGGTCTAGTTGTTGTGAGCCTAGCTCTCTGTCTGAACTGAATCTAGTCTAGTTGTTGTGAGCCTAGCTCTCTGTCTGAACTGAATCTAGTCTAGTTGTTGTGAGCCTAGCTCTCTGTCTGAACTGAATCTAGTCTAGTTGTTGTGAGACTAGCTCTGTCTGAACTGAATCTAGTCTAGTTGTTGTGAGCCTAGCTCTGTCTGAACTGAATCTAGTCTAGTTGTTGTGAGCCTAGCTCTCTGTCTGAACTGAATCTAGTCTAGTTGTTGTGAGCCTAGCTCTCTGTCTGAACTGAATCTAGTCTAGTTGTTGTGAGCCTAGCTCTCTGTCTGAACTGAATCTAGTCTAGTTGTTGTGAGCCTAGCTCTCTGTCTGAACTGAATCTAGTCTAGTTGTTGTGAGCCTAGCTCTCTGTCTGAACTGAATCTAGTCTAGTTGTTGTGAGCCTAGCTCTCTGTCTGAACTGAATCTAGTCTAGTTGTTGTGAGCTTAGCTCTCTGTCTGAACTGAATCTAGTCTAGTTGTTGTGAGCCTAGCTCTCTGTCTGAACTGAATCTAGTCTAGTTGTTGTGAGCCTAGCTCTCTGTCTGAACTGAATCTAGTCTAGTTGTTGTGAGCCTAGCTCTCTGTCTGAACTGAATCTAGTCTAGTTGTTGTGAGCCTAGCTCTCTGTCTGAACTGAATCTAGTCTAGTTGTTGTGAGCCTAGCTCTCTGTCTGAACTGAATCTAGTCTAGTTGTTGTGAGCCTAGCTCTCTGTCTGAACTGAATCTAGTCTAGTTGTTGTGAGCCTAGCTCTCTGTCTGAACTGAATCTAGTCTAGTTGTTGTGAGCCTAGCTCTCTGTCTGAACTGAATCTAGTCTAGTTGTTGTGAGCCTAGCTCTCTGTCTGAACTGAATCTAGTCTAGTTGTTGTGAGCCTAGCTCTCTGTCTGAACTGAATCTAGTCTAGTTGTTGTGAGCCTAGCTCTCTGTCTGAACTGAATCTAGTCTAGTTGTTGTGAGCCTAGCTCTCTGTCTGAACTGAATCTAGTCTAGTTGTTGTGAGCCTAGCTCTCTGTCTGAACTGAATCTAGTCTAGTTGTTGTGAGCCTAGCTCTCTGTCTGAACTGAATCTAGTCTAGTTGTTGTGAGCCTAGCTCTCTGTCTGAACTGAATCTAGTCTAGTTGTTGTGAGCCTAGCTCTCTGTCTGAACTGAATCTAGTCTAGTTGTTGTGAGCCTAGCTCTCTGTCTGAACTGAATCTAGTCTAGTTGTTGTGAGCCTAGCTCTCTGTCTGAACTGAATCTAGTCTAGTTGTTGTGAGCCTAGCTCTCTGTCTGAACTGAATCTAGTCTAGTTGTTGTGAGCCTAGCTCTCTGTCTGAACTGAATCTAGTCTAGTTGTTGTGAGCCTAGCTCTCTGTCTGAACTGAATCTAGTCTAGTTGTTGTGAGCCTAGCTCTCTGTCTGAACTGAATCTAGTCTAGTTGTTGTGAGCCTAGCTCTCTGTCTGAACTGAATCTAGTCTAGTTGTTGTGAGCCTAGCTCTCTGTCTGAACTGAATCTAGTCTAGTTGTTGTGAGCCTAGCTCTCTGTCTGAACTGAATCTAGTCTAGTTGTTGTGAGCCTAGCTCTCTGTCTGAACTGAATCTAGTCTAGTTGTTGTGAGCCTAGCTCTCTGTCTGAACTGAATCTAGTCTAGTTGTTGTGAGCCTAGCTCTCTGTCTGAACTGAATCTAGTCTAGTTGTTGTGAGCCTAGCTCTCTGTCTGAACTGAATCTAGTCTAGTTGTTGTGAGCCTAGCTCTCTGTCTGAACTGAATCTAGTCTAGTTGTTGTGAGCCTAGCTCTCTGTCTGAACTGAATCTAGTCTAGTTGTTGTGAGCCTAGCTCTGTCTGAACTGAATCTAGTCTAGTTGTTGTGAGCCTAGCTCTCTGTCTGAACTGAATCTAGTCTAGTTGTTGTGAGCCTAGCTCCTGTCTGAACTGAATCTAGTCTAGTTGTTGTGAGCCTAGCTCTCGTCTGAACTGAATCTAGTCTAGTTGTTGTGAGCCTAGCTCTCTGTCTGAACTGAATCTAGTCTAGTTGTTGTGAGCCTAGCTCTCTGTCTGAACTGAATCTAGTCTAGTTGTTGTGAGCCTAGCTCTCTGTCTGAACTGAATCTAGTCTAGTTGTTGTGAGCCTAGCGCTCTGTCTGAACTGAATCTAGTCTAGTTGTTGTGAGCCTAGCTCTCTGTCTGAACTGAATCTAGTCTAGTTGTTGTGAGCCTAGCTCTCGGTCTGAACTGAATCTAGTCTAGTTGTTGTGAGCCTAGCTCTCTGTCTGAACTGAATCTAGTCTAGTTGTTGTGAGCCTAGCTCTCTGTCTGAACTGAATCTAGTCTAGTTGTTGTGAGCCTAGCTCTCTGTCTGAACTGAATCTAGTCTAGTTGTTGTGAGCCTAGCTCTCTGTCTGAACTGAATCTAGTCTAGTTGTTGTGAGCCTAGCTCTCTGTCTGAACTGAATCTAGTCTAGTTGTTGTGAGCCTAGCTCTCTGTCTGAACTGAATCTAGTCTAGTTGTTGTGAGCCTAGCTCTCTGTCTGAACGGAATCTAGTCTAGTTGTTGTGAGCCTAGCTCTCTGTCTGAACTGAATCTAGTCTAGTTGTTGTGAGCCTAGCTCTCTGTCTGAACTGAATCTAGTCTAGTTGTTGTGAGCCTAGCTCTCTGTCTGAACTGAATCTAGTCTAGTTGTTGTGAGCCTAGCGCTCTGTCTGAACTGAATCTAGTCTAGTTGTTGTGAGCCTAGCTCTCTGTCTGAACTGAATCTAGTCTAGTTGTTGTGAGCCTAGCTCTCTGTCTGAACTGAATCTAGTCTAGTTGTTGTGAGCCTAGCTCTCTGTCTGAACTGAATCTAGTCTAGTTGTTGTGAGCCTAGCTCTCTGTCTGAACTGAATCTAGTCTAGTTGTTGTGAGCCTAGCTCTGTCTGAACTGAATCTAGTCTAGTTGTTGTGAGCTTAGCTCTCTGTCTGAACTGAATCTAGTCTAGTTGTTGTGAGCCTAGCTCTCTGTCTGAACTGAATCTAGTCTAGTTGTTGTGAGCCTAGCTCTCTGTCTGAACTGAATCTAGTCTAGTTGTTGTGAGCCTAGCTCTGTCTGAACTGAATCTAGTCTAGTTGTTGTGAGCCTAGCTCTCTGTCTGAACTGAATCTAGTCTAGTTGTTGTGAGCCTAGCTCTCGTCTGAACTGAATCTAGTCTAGTTGTTGTGAGCCTAGCTCTGTCTGAACGGAATCTAGTCTAGTTGTTGTGAGCTTAGCTCTCTGTCTGAAATGAATCTAGTCTAGTTGTTGTGAGACTAGCTCTCTGTCTGAACTGAATCTAGTCTAGTTGTTGTGAGCCTAGCTCTGTCTGAACTGAATCTAGTCTAGTTGTTGTGAGCTTAGCTCTCTGTCTGAACTGAATCTAGTCTAGTTGTTGTGAGCCTAGCTCTCTGTCTGAACTGAATCTAGTCTAGTTGTTGTGAGCCTAGCTCTCTGTCTGAACTGAATCTAGTCTAGTTGTTGTGAGCCTAGCCTCTGTCTGAACTGAATCTAGTCTAGTTGTTGTGAGCTTAGCTCTCTGTCTGAACTGAATCTAGTCTAGTTGTTGTGAGCCTAGCTCTCTGTCTGAACTGAATCTAGTCTAGTTGTTGTGAGCCTAGCTCTCTGTCTGAACTGAATCTAGTCTAGTTGTTGTGAGCCTAGCTCTCTGTCTGAACTGAATCTAGTCTAGTTGTTGTGAGCCTAGCTCTCTGTCTGAACTGAATCTAGTCTAGTTGTTGTGAGCCTAGCCTCTGTCTGAACTGAATCTAGTCTAGTTGTTGTGAGCCTAGCTCTCTGTCTGAACTGAATCTAGTCTAGTTGTTGTGAGCCTAGCTCTCTGTCTGAACTGAATCTAGTCTAGTTGTTGTGAGCCTAGCTCTCTGTCTGAACTGAATCTAGTCTAGTTGTTGTGAGCCTAGCTCTGTCTGAACTGAATCTAGTCTAGTTGTTGTGAGCTTAGCTCTCTGTCTGAACTGAATCTAGTCTAGTTGTTGTGAGCCTAGCTCTCTGTCTGAACTGAATCTAGTCTAGTTGTTGTGAGCCTAGCTCTCTGTCTGAACTGAATCTAGTCTAGTTGTTGTGAGCCTAGCTCTGTCTGAACTGAATCTAGTCTAGTTGTTGTGAGCCTAGCTCTCTGTCTGAACTGAATCTAGTCTAGTTGTTGTGAGCCTAGCTCTCTGTCTGAACTGAATCTAGTCTAGTTGTTGTGAGCCTAGCTCTCTGTCTGAACTGAATCTAGTCTAGTTGTTGTGAGCCTAGCTCTCTGTCTGAACTGAATCTAGTCTAGTTGTTGTGAGCCTAGCTCTCTGTCTGAACTGAATCTAGTCTAGTTGTTGTGAGCCTAGCTCTGTCTGAACTGAATCTAGTCTAGTTGTTGTGAGCCTAGCTCTCTGTCTGAACTGAATCTAGTCTAGTTGTTGTGAGCCTAGCTCTCTGTCTGAACTGAATCTAGTCTAGTTGTTGTGAGCCTAGCTCTCTGTCTGAACTGAATCTAGTCTAGTTGTTGTGAGCCTAGCTCTCTGTCTGAACTGAATCTAGTCTAGTTGTTGTGAGCCTAGCTCTCTGTCTGAACTGAATCTAGTCTAGTTGTTGTGAGCCTAGCTCTCTGTCTGAACTGAATCTAGTCTAGTTGTTGTGAGCCTAGCTCTCTGTCTGAACTGAATCTAGTCTAGTTGTTGTGAGCCTAGCTCTCTGTCTGAACTGAATCTAGTCTAGTTGTTGTGAGCCTAGCTCTCTGTCTGAACTGAATCTAGTCTAGTTGTTGTGAGCCTAGCTCTCTGTCTGAACTGAATCTAGTCTAGTTGTTGTGAGCCTAGCTCTCTGTCTGAACTGAATCTAGTCTAGTTGTTGTGAGCCTAGCTCTGTCTGAACTGAATCTAGTCTAGTTGTTGTGAGCCTAGCTCTGTCTGAACTGAATCTAGTCTAGTTGTTGTGAGCCTAGCTCTCTGTCTGAACTGAATCTAGTCTAGTTGTTGTGAGCCTAGCTCTCTGTCTGAACTGAATCTAGTCTAGTTGTTGTGAGCCTAGCTCTCTGTCTGAACTGAATCTAGTCTAGTTGTTGTGAGCCTAGCTCTCTGTCTGAACTGAATCTAGTCTAGTTGTTGTGAGCCTAGCTCTCTGTCTGAACTGAATCTAGTCTAGTTGTTGTGAGCCTAGCGCTCTGTCTGAACTGAATCTAGTCTAGTTGTTGTGAGCCTAGCTCTCTGTCTGAACTGAATCTAGTCTAGTTGTTGTGAGCCCTAGCTCTCGTCTGAACTGAATCTAGTCTAGTTGTTGTGAGCCTAGCTCTCTGTCTGAACTGAATCTAGTCTAGTTGTTGTGAGCCTAGCTCTCTGTCTGAACTGAATCTAGTCTAGTTGTTGTGAGCCTAGCTCTCCTGTCTGAACGGAATCTAGTCTAGTTGTTGTGAGCCTAGCTCTCTGTCTGAACTGAATCTAGTCTAGTTGTTGTGAGCCTAGCTCTCTGTCTGAACTGAATCTAGTCTAGTTGTTGTGAGCCTAGCGCTCTGTCTGAACTGAATCTAGTCTAGTTGTTGTGAGCCTAGCTCTCTGTCTGAACTGAATCTAGTCTAGTTGTTGTGAGCCTAGCTCTCTGTCTGAACTGAATCTAGTCTAGTTGTTGTGAGCCTAGCTCTCTGTCTGAACTGAATCTAGTCTAGTTGTTGTGAGCCTAGCTCTGTCTGAACGGAATCTAGTCTAGTTGTTGTGAGCCTAGCTCTCTGTCTGAACTGAATCTAGTCTAGTTGTTGTGAGCCTAGCTCTCTGTCTGAACTGAATCTAGTCTAGTTGTTGTGAGCCTAGCTCTCTGTCTGAACTGAATCTAGTCTAGTTGTTGTGAGCCTAGCTCTCTGTCTGAACTGAATCTAGTCTAGTTGTTGTGAGCCTAGCTCTCTGTCTGAACTGAATCTAGTCTAGTTGTTGTGAGTCTAGCTCTCTGTCTGAACTGAATCTAGTCTAGTTGTTGTGAGCCTAGCTCTCTGTCTGAACTGAATCTAGTCTAGTTGTTGTTAGCCTAGCTCTCTGTCTGAACTGAATCTAGTCTAGTTGTTGTGAGCCTAGCTCTCTGTCTGAACTGAATCTAGTCTAGTTGTTGTGAGCCTAGCTCTCGGTCTGAACTGAATCTAGTCTAGTTGTTGTGAGCCTAGCTCTCTGTCTGAACTGAATCTAGTCTAGTTGTTGTGAGCCTAGCTCTGTCTGAACTGAATCTAGTCTAGTTGTTGTGAGCCTAGCTCTCTGTCTGAACTGAATCTAGTCTAGTTGTTGTGAGCCTAGCTCTCTGTCTGAACTGAATCTAGTCTAGTTGTTGTGAGCCTAGCTCTGTCTGAACTGAATCTAGTCTAGTTGTTGTGAGCCTAGCTCTCTGTCTGAACTGAATCTAGTCTAGTTGTTGTGAGCCTAGCTCTGTCTGAACTGAATCTAGTCTAGTTGTTGTGAGCCTAGCTCTCTGTCTGAACTGAATCTAGTCTAGTTGTTGTGAGCCTAGCTCTCTGTCTGAACTGAATCTAGTCTAGTTGTTGTGAGCCTAGCTCTCTGTCTGAACTGAATCTAGTCTAGTTGTTGTGAGCCTAGCTCTCGTCTGAACTGAATCTAGTCTAGTTGTTGTGAGCCTAGCTCTCTGTCTGAACTGAATCTAGTCTAGTTGTTGTGAGCCTAGCTCTCTGTCTGAACTGAATCTAGTCTAGTTGTTGTGAGCCTAGCTCTCGTCTGAACTGAATCTAGTCTAGTTGTTGTGAGCCTAGCTCTCTGTCTGAACTGAATCTAGTCTAGTTGTTGTGAGCCTAGCTCTCTGTCTGAACTGAATCTAGTCTAGTTGTTGTGAGCCTAGCTCTCTGTCTGAACTGAATCTAGTCTAGTTGTTGTGAGCCTAGCTCTCTGTCTGAACTGAATCTAGTCTAGTTGTTGTGAGCCTAGCTCTGTCTGAACTGAATCTAGTCTAGTTGTTGTGAGCCTAGCTCTCTGTCTGAACTGAATCTAGTCTAGTTGTTGTGAGCTTAGCTCTCTGTCTGAACTGAATCTAGTCTAGTTGTTGTGAGCCTAGCTCTCTGTCTGAACTGAATCTAGTCTAGTTGTTGTGAGCCTAGCTCTCTGTCTGAACTGAATCTAGTCTAGTTGTTGTGAGCTTAGCTCTCTGTCTGAACTGAATCTAGTCTAGTTGTTGTGAGCCTAGCTCTGTCTGAACTGAATCTAGTCTAGTTGTTGTGAGCCTAGCTCTGTCTGAACTGAATCTAGTCTAGTTGTTGTGAGCCTAGCTCTGTCTGAACTGAATCTAGTCTAGTTGTTGTGAGCCTAGCTCTCTGTCTGAACTGAATCTAGTCTAGTTGTTGTGAGCCTAGCTCTCTGTCTGAACTGAATCTAGTCTAGTTGTTGTGAGCCTAGCTCTGTCTGAACGGAATCTAGTCTAGTTGTTGTGAGCCTAGCTCTGTCTGAACGGAATCTAGTCTAGTTGTTGTGAGCTTAGCTCTCTGTCTGAACTGAATCTAGTCTAGTTGTTGTGAGCCTAGCTCTCTGTCTGAACTGAATCTAGTCTAGTTGTTGTGAGCCTAGCTCTCTGTCTGAACTGAATCTAGTCTAGTTGTTGTGAGCCTAGCTCTCTGTCTGAACTGAATCTAGTCTAGTTGTTGTGAGCCTAGCTCTCTGTCTGAACTGAATCTAGTCTAGTTGTTGTGAGCCTAGCTCTCTGTCTGAACTGAATCTAGTCTAGTTGTTGTGAGCCTAGCTCTCTGTCTGAACTGAATCTAGTCTAGTTGTTGTGAGCCTAGCTCTCTGTCTGAACTGAATCTAGTCTAGTTGTTGTGAGCCTAGCTCTCTGTCTGAACTGAATCTAGTCTAGTTGTTGTGAGCCTAGCTCTCTGTCTGAACTGAATCTAGTCTAGTTGTTGTGAGCCTAGCTCTGTCTGAACTGAATCTAGTCTAG
The DNA here is from genome assembly GCF_020615455.1 of Coregonus clupeaformis. Lineage (NCBI taxonomy): Eukaryota > Metazoa > Chordata > Actinopteri > Salmoniformes > Salmonidae > Coregonus > Coregonus clupeaformis. The sequence continues at coordinate 27,265,160 of NC_059202.1, forward strand.
TTGTTGTGAGCCTAGCTCTGTCTGAACTGAATCTAGTCTAGTTGTTGTGAGCCTAGCTCTCTCTGAACTGAATCCAGTTATGTTGTGGACTGTAGCTCGCTCTGTCTGAACTGAATCTAGTCTAGTTGTTGTGAGCCTAGCTCTCTTCTGAACTGAATCTAGTCTAGTTGTTGTGAGCCTAGCTCTCTGTCTGAACTGAATCTAGTCTAGTTGTTGTGAGCCTAGCTCTCTGTCTGAACTGAATCTAGTCTAGTTGTTGTGAGCCTAGCTCTCTGTCTGAACTGAATCTAGTCTAGTTGTTGTGAGCCTAGCTCTCTGTCTGAACTGAATCTAGTCTAGTTGTTGTGAGCCTAGCTCTCTGTCTGAACTGAATCTAGTCTAGTTGTTGTGAGCCTAGCTCTCTGTCTGAACTGAATCTAGTCTAGTTGTTGTGAGCCTAGCTCTCTGTCTGAACTGAATCTAGTCTAGTTGTTGTGAGCCTAGCTCTCTGTCTGAACTGAATCTAGTCTAGTTGTTGTGAGCCTAGCTCTCTGTCTGAACTGAATCTAGTCTAGTTGTTGTGAGCCTAGCTCTCTGTCTGAACTGAATCTAGTCTAGTTGTTGTGAGCCTAGCTCTCTGTCTGAACTGAATCTAGTCTAGTTGTTGTGAGCCTAGCTCTCTGTCTGAACTGAATCTAGTCTAGTTGTTGTGAGCCTAGCTCTCTGTCTGAACTGAATCTAGTCTAGTTGTTGTGAGCCTAGCTCTCTGTCTGAACTGAATCTAGTCTAGTTGTTGTGAGCCTAGCTCTCTGTCTGAACTGAATCTAGTCTAGTTGTTGTGAGCCTAGCTCTCTGTCTGAACTGAATCTAGTCTAGTTGTTGTGAGCCTAGCTCTCTGTCTGAACTGAATCTAGTCTAGTTGTTGTGAGCCTAGCTCTCTGTCTGAACTGAATCTAGTCTAGTTGTTGTGAGCCCTAGCTCTGTCTGAACTGAATCTAGTCTAGTTGTTGTGAGCCTAGCTCTCTGTCTGAACTGAATCTAGTCTAGTTGTTGTGAGCCTAGCTCTCTGTCTGAACTGAATCTAGTCTAGTTGTTGTGAGCCTAGCTCTCTGTCTGAACTGAATCTAGTCTAGTTGTTGTGAGCCTAGCTCTCTTGTCCTGTCTGAACTGAATCTAGTCTAGTTGTTGTGAGCCTAGCTCTCTGTCTGAACTGAATCTAGTCTAGTTGTTGTGAGCCTAGCTCTCTGTCTGAACTGAATCTAGTCTAGTTGTTGTGAGCCTAGCTCTCTGTCTGAACTGAATCTAGTCTAGTTGTTGTGAGCCTAGCTCTCTGTCTGAACTGAATCTAGTCTAGTTGTTGTGAGCCTAGCTCTCTGTCTGAACTGAATCTAGTCTAGTTGTTGTGAGCCTAGCTCTCTGTCTGAACTGAATCTAGTCTAGTTGTTGTGAGCCTAGCTCTCTGTCTGAACTGAATCTAGTCTAGTTGTTGTGAGCCTAGCTCTCTGTCTGAACTGAATCTAGTCTAGTTGTTGTGAGCCTAGCTCTCTGTCTGAACTGAATCTAGTCTAGTTGTTGTGAGCCTAGCTCTCTGTCTGAACTGAATCTAGTCTAGTTGTTGTGAGCCTAGCTCTCTGTCTGAACTGAATCTAGTCTAGTTGTTGTGAGCCTAGCTCTCTGTCTGAACTGAATCTAGTCTAGTTGTTGTGAGCCTAGCTCTCTGTCTGAACTGAATCTAGTCTAGTTGTTGTGAGCCTAGCTCTCTGTCTGAACTGAATCTAGTCTAGTTGTTGTGAGCCTAGCTCTCTGTCTGAACTGAATCTAGTCTAGTTGTTGTGAGCCTAGCTCTCTGTCTGAACTGAATCTAGTCTAGTTGTTGTGAGCCTAGCTCTCTGTCTGAACTGAATCTAGTCTAGTTGTTGTGAGCCTAGCTCTCTGTCTGAACTGAATCTAGTCTAGTTGTTGTGAGCCTAGCTCTCTGTCTGAACTGAATCTAGTCTAGTTGTTGTGAGCCTAGCTCTCTGTCTGAACTGAATCTAGTCTAGTTGTTGTGAGCCTAGCTCTCTGTCTGAACTGAATCTAGTCTAGTTGTTGTGAGCCTAGCTCTCTGTCTGAACTGAATCTAGTCTAGTTGTTGTGAGCCTAGCTCTCTGTCTGAACTGAATCTAGTCTAGTTGTTGTGAGCCTAGCTCTCTGTCTGAACTGAATCTAGTCTAGTTGTTGTGAGCCTAGCTCTCTGTCTGAACTGAATCTAGTCTAGTTGTTGTGAGCCTAGCTCTCTGTCTGAACTGAATCTAGTCTAGTTGTTGTGAGCCTAGCTCTCTGTCTGAACTGAATCTAGTCTAGTTGTTGTGAGCCTAGCTCTCTGTCTGAACTGAATCTAGTCTAGTTGTTGTGAGCCTAGCTCTCTGTCTGAACTGAATCTAGTCTAGTTGTTGTGAGCCTAGCTCTGTCTGAACTGAATCTAGTCTAGTTGTTGTGAGCCTAGCTCTCTGTCTGAACTGAATCTAGTCTAGTTGTTGTGAGCCTAGCTCTCTGTCTGAACTGAATCTAGTCTAGTTGTTGTGAGCCTAGCTCTCTGTCTGAACTGAATCTAGTCTAGTTGTTGTGAGCCTAGCTCTCTGTCTGAACTGAATCTAGTCTAGTTGTTGTGAGCCTAGCTCTCTGTCTGAACTGAATCTAGTCTAGTTGTTGTGAGCCTAGCTCTCTGTCTGAACTGAATCTAGTCTAGTTGTTGTGAGCCTAGCTCTCTGTCTGAACTGAATCTAGTCTAGTTGTTGTGAGCCTAGCTCTCTGTCTGAACTGAATCTAGTCTAGTTGTTGTGAGCCTAGCTCTCTGTCTGAACTGAATCTAGTCTAGTTGTTGTGAGCCTAGCTCTCTGTCTGAACTGAATCTAGTCTAGTTGTTGTGAGCCTAGCTCTCTGTCTGAACTGAATCTAGTCTAGTTGTTGTGAGCCTAGCTCTCTGTCTGAACTGAATCTAGTCTAGTTGTTGTGAGCCTAGCTCTCTGTCTGAACTGAATCTAGTCTAGTTGTTGTGAGCCTAGCTCTCTGTCTGAACTGAATCTAGTCTAGTTGTTGTGAGCCTAGCTCTCTGTCTGAACTGAATCTAGTCTAGTTGTTGTGAGCCTAGCTCTCTGTCTGAACTGAATCTAGTCTAGTTGTTGTGAGCCCTAGCTCTCTGTCTGAACTGAATCTAGTCTAGTTGTTGTGAGCCTAGCTCTCTGTCTGAACTGAATCTAGTCTAGTTGTTGTGAGCCTAGCTCTTGTCTGAACTGAATCTAGTCTAGTTGTTGTGAGCCTAGCTCTCTGTCTGAACTGAATCTAGTCTAGTTGTTGTGAGCCTAGCTCTCTGTCTGAACTGAATCTAGTCTAGTTGTTGTGAGCCTAGCTCTCTGTCTGAACTGAATCTAGTCTAGTTGTTGTGAGCCTAGCTCTCTGTCTGAACTGAATCTAGTCTAGTTGTTGTGAGCCTAGCTCTCTGTCTGAACTGAATCTAGTCTAGTTGTTGTGAGCCTAGCTCTCGTCTGAACTTAATCTAGTCTAGTTGTTGTGAGCCTAGCTCTCTGTCTGAACTGAATCTAGTCTAGTTGTTGTGAGCCTAGCTCTCTGTCTGAACTGAATCTAGTCTAGTTGTTGTGAGCCTAGCTCTCTGTCTGAACTGAATCTAGTCTAGTTGTTGTGAGCCTAGCTCTCTGTCTGAACTGAATCTAGTCTAGTTGTTGTGAGCCTAGCTCTCTGTCTGAACTGAATCTAGTCTAGTTGTTGTGAGCTTAGCTCTCTGTCTGAACTGAATCTAGTCTAGTTGTTGTGAGCCTAGCTCTCTGTCTGAACTGAATCTAGTCTAGTTGTTGTGAGCCTAGCTCTCTGTCTGAACTGAATCTAGTCTAGTTGTTGTGAGCCTAGCTCTCTGTCTGAACTGAATCTAGTCTAGTTGTTGTGGAGCCTAGCTCTCTGTCTGAACTGAATCTAGTCTAGTTGTTGTGAGCCTAGCTCTCTGTCTGAACTGAATCTAGTCTAGTTGTTGTGAGCCTAGCTCTCTGTCTGAACTGAATCTAGTCTAGTTGTTGTGAGCCTAGCTCTCTGTCTGAACTGAATCTAGTCTAGTTGTTGTGAGCCTAGCTCTCTGTCTGAACTGAATCTAGTCTAGTTGTTGTGAGCCTAGCTCTCTGTCTGAACTGAATCTAGTCTAGTTGTTGTGAGCCTAGCTCTCTGTCTGAACTGAATCTAGTCTAGTTGTTGTGAGCCTAGCTCTCTGTCTGAACTGAATATAGTCTAGTTGTTGTGAGCTTAGCTCTCTGTCTGAACTGAATCTAGTCTAGTTGTTGTGAGCCTAGCTCTGTCTGAACTGAATCTAGTCTAGTTGTTGTGAGCCTAGCTCTCTGTCTGAACTGAATCTAGTCTAGTTGTTGTGAGCCTAGCTCTCTGTCTGAACTGAATCTAGTCTAGTTGTTGTGAGCCTAGCTCTCTGTCTGAACTGAATCTAGTCTAGTTGTTGTGAGCCTAGCTCTCTGTCTGAACTGAATCTAGTCTAGTTGTTGTGAGCCTAGCTCTCTGTCTGAACTGAATCTAGTCTAGTTGTTGTGAGCCTAGCTCTCTGTCTGAACTGAATCTAGTCTGGTTGTTGTGAGCCTAGCTCTCTGTCTGAACTGAATCTAGTCTAGTTGTTGTGAGCCTAGCTCTCTGTCTGAACTGAATCTAGTCTAGTTGTTGTGAGCCTAGCTCTCTGTCTGAACTGAATCTAGTCTAGTTGTTGTGAGCCTAGCTCTCTGTCTGAACTGAATCTAGTCTAGTTGTTGTGAGCCTAGCTCTCTGTCTGAACTGAATCTAGTCTAGTTGTTGTGAGCCTAGCTCTCTGTCTGAACTGAATCTAGTCTAGTTGTTGTGAGCTTAGCTCTCTGTCTGAACTGAATCTAGTCTAGTTGTTGTGAGCCTAGCTCTCTGTCTGAACTGAATCTAGTCTAGTTGTTGTGAGCCTAGCTCTCTGTCTGAACTGAATCTAGTCTAGTTGTTGTGAGCCTAGCTCTGTCTGAACTGAATCTAGTCTAGTTGTTGTGAGCCTAGCTCTCTGTCTGAACTGAATCTAGTCTAGTTGTTGTGAGCCTAGCTCTGTCTGAACTGAATCTAGTCTAGTTGTTGTGAGCCTAGCTCTCTGTCTGAACTGAATCTAGTCTAGTTGTTGTGAGCCTAGCTCTCTGTCTCGAACTGAATCTAGTCTAGTTGTTTGTGAGCCTAGCTCTCTGTCTGAACTGAATCTAGTCTAGTTGTTGTGAGCCTAGCTCTCTGTCTGAACTGAATCTAGTCTAGTTGTTGTGAGCCTAGCTCTCTGTCTGAACTGAATCTAGTCTAGTTGTTGTGAGCCTAGCTCTGTCTGAACTGGAATCTAGTCTAGTTGTTGTGAGCCTAGCTCTCTGTCTGAACTGAATCTAGTCTAGTTGTTGTGAGCCTAGCTCTCTGTCTGAACTGAATCTAGTCTAGTTGTTGTGAGCCTAGCTCTCTGTCTGAACTGAATCTAGTCTAGTTGTTGTGAGCCTAGCTCTCTGTCTGAACTGAATCTAGTCTAGTTGTTGTGAGCCTAGCTCTCTGTCTGAACTGAATCTAGTCTAGTTGTTGTGAGCCTAGCTCTCGTCTGAACTGAATCTAGTCTAGTTGTTGTGAGCCTAGCTCTCTGTCTGAACTGAATCTAGTCTAGTTGTTGTGAGCCTAGCTCTCTGTCTGAACTGAATCTAGTCTAGTTGTTGTGAGCCTAGCTCTCTGTCTGAACTGAATCTAGTCTAGTTGTTGTGAGCCTAGCTCTCTGTCTGAACTGAATCTAGTCTAGTTGTTGTGAGCCTAGCTCTGTCTGAACTGAATCTAGTCTAGTTGTTGTGAGCCTAGCTCTCTGTCTGAACTGAATCTAGTCTAGTTGTTGTGAGCCTAGCTCTCTGTCTGAACTGAATCTAGTCTAGTTGTTGTGAGCCTAGCCTCTGTCTGAACTGAATCTAGTCTAGTTGTTGTGAGCCTAGCTCTCTGTCTGAACTGAATCTAGTCTAGTTGTTGTGAGCCTAGCTCTGTCTGAACTGAATCTAGTCTAGTTGTTGTGAGACCTAGCTCTCTGTCTGAACTGAATCTAGTCTAGTTGTTGTGAGCCTAGCTCTCTGTCTGAACTGAATCTAGTCTAGTTGTTGTGAGCCTAGCTCTCTGTCTGAACTGAATCTAGTCTAGTTGTTGTGAGCCTAGCTCTCTGTCTGAACTGAATCTAGTCTAGTTGTTGTGAGCCTAGCTCTCTGTCTGAACTGAATCTAGTCTAGTTGTTGTGAGACTAGCTCTCTGTCTGAACTGAATCTAGTCTAGTTGTTGTGAGCCCTAGCTCTGTCTGAACTGAATCTAGTCTAGTTGTTTGTGAGGCCTAGCTCTCTGTCTGAACTGAATCTAGTCTAGTTGTTGTGAGCCTAGCTCTCTGTCTGAACTGAATCTAGTCTAGTTGTTGTGAGCCTGGCTCTGTCTGATCTGAATCTAGTCTAGTTGTTGTGAGCCTAGCTCTCTGTCTGAACTGAATCTAGTCTAGTTGTTGTGAGCCTAGCTCTCGTCTGAACTGAATCTAGTCTAGTTGTTGTGAGCCTAGCTCTCTGTCTGAACTGAATCTAGTCTAGTTGTTGTGAGCTTAGCTCTCTGTCTGAACTGAATCTAGTCTAGTTGTTGTGGAGCCTAGCTCTGTCTGAACTGAATCTAGTCTAGTTGTTGTGAGCCTAGCTCTCTGTCTGAACTGAATCTAGTCTAGTTGTTGTGAGCCTAGCTCTCTGTCTGAACTGAATCTAGTCTAGTTGTTGTGAGCCTAGCTCTCTGTCTGAACTGAATCTAGTCTAGTTGTTGTGAGCCTAGCTCTCTGTCTGAACTGAATCTAGTCTAGTTGTTGTGAGCCTAGCTCTGTCTGAACTGAATCTAGTCTAGTTGTTGTGAGCCTAGCTCTCTGTCTGAACTGAATCTAGTCTAGTTGTTGTGAGCCTAGCTCTCTGTCTGAACTGAATCTAGTCTAGTTGTTGTGAGCCTAGCTCTTGTCTGAACTGAATCTAGTCTAGTTGTTGTGAGCCTAGCTCTCTGTCTGAACTGAATCTAGTCTAGTTGTTGTGAGCCCTAGCTCTCTGTCTGAACTGAATCTAGTCTAGTTGTTGTGAGCCTAGCTCTCTGTCTGAACTGAATCTAGTCTAGTTGTTGTGAGCCTAGCTCTCTGTCTGAACTGAATCTAGTCTAGTTGTTGTGAGCCTAGCTCTCTGTCTGAACTGAATCTAGTCTAGTTGTTGTGAGCCTAGCTCTCTGTCTGAACTGAATCTAGTCTAGTTGTTGTGAGCCTAGCTCTCGTCTGAACTGAATCTAGTCTAGTTGTTGTGAGCCTAGCTCTCTGTCTGAACTGAATCTAGTCTAGTTGTTGTGAGCCTAGCTCTCTGTCTGAACTGAATCTAGTCTAGTTGTTGTGAGCCTAGCTCTCTGTCTGAACTGAATCTAGTCTAGTTGTTGTGAGCCCTAGCTCTCTGTCTGAACTGAATCTAGTCTAGTTGTTGTGAGCCTAGCTCTCTGTCTGAACTGAATCTAGTCTAGTTGTTGTGAGCCTAGCTCTCTGTCTGAACTGAATCTAGTCTAGTTGTTTGTGAGCCTAGCTCTCTGTCTGAACTGAATCTAGTCTAGTTGTTGTGAGCCTAGCTCTCTGTCTGAACTGAATCTAGTCTAGTTGTTGTGAGCCTAGCTCTCTGTCTGAACTGAATCTAGTCTAGTTGTTGTGAGCCTAGCTCTCTGTCTGAACTGAATCTAGTCTAGTTGTTGTGAGCTTAGCTCTCTGTCTGAACTGAATCTAGTCTAGTTGTTGTGAGCCTAGCTCTCTGTCTGAACTGAATCTAGTCTAGTTGTTATGAGCCTAGCTCTCTGTCTGAACTGAATCTAGTCTAGTTGTTGTGAGCCTAGCTCTCTGTCTGAACTAAATCTAGTCTAGTTGTTGTGGGCCTAGCTCTCTGTCTGAACTGAATCTAGTCTAGTTGTTGTGAGCCTAGCTCTCTGTCTCAACTGAATCTAGTCTAATTGTTGTGAGCCTAGCTCTCTGTCTGAACTGAATCTAGTCTAGTTGTTGTGAGCCTAGCTCTGTCTGAACTGAATCTAGTCTAGTTGTTGTGAGCCTAGCTCTCTGTCTGAACTGAATCTAGTCTAGTTGTTGTGAGCTTAGCTCTCTGTCTGAACTGAATCTAGTCTAGTTGTTGTGAGCTTAGCTCTCTGTCTGAACTGAATCTAGTCTAGTTGTTGTGAGCCTAGCTCTCTGTCTGAACTGAATCTAGTCTAGTTGTTGTGAGCCTAGCTCTGTCTGAACTGAATCTAGTCTAGTTGTTGTGAGCCTAGCTCTCTGTCTGAACTGAATCTAGTCTAGTTGTTGTGAGCCTAGCTCTCTGTCTGAACTGTATCTAGTCTAGTTGTTGTGAGCTCTCTGTCTGAACTGAATCTAGTCTAGTTGTTGTGAGCTTAGCTCTCTGTCTGAACTGAATCCAGTCTAGTTGTTGTGAGCCTAGCTCTCTGTCTGAACTGAATCCAGCCTGGGTCCCAGATCTGATATTTCCTACTCCATTGTCAATGACTGACAATTAGCTGGCATGATAGCACAAACAGACTGGCAGCCAGGCTACATGGAACAGGTCTGTCAACACTGGCAGCCAGGCTACATGGAACAGGTCTGTCAACACTGGCAGCCAGGCTACATGGAACAGGTCTGTCAACACTGGCAGCCAGGCTACATGGAACAGGTCTGTCAACACTGGCAGCCAGGCTACATGGAACAGGTCTGTCAACACTGGCAGCCAGGCTACATGGAACAGGTCTGTCAACACTGGCAGCCAGGCTACATGGAACAGGTCTGTCAACACTGGCAGCCAGGCTACATGGAACAGGTCTGTCAACACTGGCAGCCAGGCTACATTGAACAGGTCTGTCAACACTGAGGCAGAGTCAGTCAGTCAGTCTCTTCTCCATGCGTTGGATATCTTCTATTATAATAAACTGGGTGGTTCGAGCCCTGAATGCTGATTGGATGACAGCCATGGTATATCAGACCGTATACCACGGGTATGACAAAACATGTATTTTTACCGCTCTAATTACGTTGGTAACCAGTTTATAATAGCAATAAGGCACCTCAGGGGTTTGTGGTATATGGCCAATATACCACGGCTAAGGGTGTTTCTTCGTGTATAAGAACATCCCTTAGCCGTGGTATATTGGCCATATACCACACCCCCCCTCGTGCCTTACTGCTTCATTAAGTACTGTGAGGGTGTTAAACAGGTCAGAGGTCAGAAGGAGGAGTATGAATGGCAGCCTATTCCCTATACAGTA